>NC_051051.1:7639110-7940610 GCF_904848185.1 Acanthopagrus latus
GACACTAGAGGCGGATGCTATTGTTGGACCGGTACTGACACCAGCGTAGATCCTGCAGAGTGCCAGTCAGCAGCTCTGTCTTTACAATGCCAGACTTAACATCAAAGGGGAACAGGCCCATTCATCCCCATTACAAACAGGTAAAAGGTTGTTGTTTTCTGTAGTGTCTGGTGTCTGTATTTGCACCGGTCTAATCTCATGAACACGGTGGATAAAGTCTTAGATGTCTGCATTGTGTAACCAGCTATCAAAGCTTTGCTTTCAGAGCGCTGACACTAAATGCTGCGGCTCCGAAAGTGGTCATTACTCCTCTTAAATGCTCCGAGATTTAGTAAATATTAAGCTCGAGCCAGAGGAATGTCCTCAGTGACCCTCTCCTCACACAGACATGCCACGCAAACGAGCGCTCACTAACTTCAGGGGTGTATCTCTTCTTAAATCTCCAAATACTCCCTGCAGCTGACTGTTTCCAGTTCCTTCTTATCATTTTTTGCTTTAAGACTTTAGGCTATTACAAGCCAGACGTTCCGATTGGGCCAAAAAATGTTCACCTTTTAACTGCACGATGCAGGGAAAATGAAATAAGTAGAGCAGATTGTCGAATTACCTTATCTGTCCCATTTATCCTCGGACATGTTTCCCCTCGGGCAGGGTCAAAGGTGAGCGTTGCAGTGACAGGTGACCGAACCGTCTGTGTTTGGCTCGGAACTGAGCCACAGCGCTGAAATCACATTCAGCTGTCCAAGTCAACTGTTGCTGGAGTTCTGTATCAACAGTGGTATCGGAAAGCTTTCCTGCAAAGTTTCCACACGTCTGGTGTTTGAGTAATCACACGAGGTGCTGGCAACAAGCATCACACAAACACAGACCCCTCATTGAGACGAGAACGGAGAAAGTTTCCTGATCTTCTCATCTGATTCAGGCAGAGAGTTGGGGTGAGAAAGACCGATGCCTCTTTTGTGTCTGTATGCTTAATGTGAAGCAGCAGGCTAACCTTAGCGTAGCTCTATAACAGAGGCGATCAAATGTGCATACCAGCACCTCACTCATCAACACTTTGCATCTCGTTTGTTTACTTGTACAAAAGTTCAAGTGTAGTTCAAGTGTAAATAAGTTGTCCAGTATTCTGGGAACGAGACGAATCCATTAGCTCTTGTTTCATTTGCTGTTTGCAGATTCCAGCTGACCCGGTTTGTTTCGTTTATCTAAGATGCGGCAGGTTTGATATGTTGACTTTATGTACAGTGTGTTGTTTTATTTGGTATTCTGTACACTAATGGGTTTTGTCGAGGTAGGCTATCCATAAACAATTTCTGTTTCTGAATAAATCTGAGAAATAATCAACCTGAGTTTGTTGTTTCGGTTAAATGAGCGACCGTTGTCTGTTGTTGATGTGACTTTATGCACGTTCTCGAGTGCCTCGTCTCAGTGCCTCTCTGAGCTCCTCAGAGAAGAACAACAGCTAACGGTGGTTTAGAAATGGACTCTGCCTATGTAAACTAATGACCCGACACAGAAGTTTCTACAGAGCTCCTTCACCCAGAGACCCCCTGCACTGCCCTGTTGACCGGACCTCGGTTCAGCTGTTGGCATGTTGATAATGTTTGGTGGCTTACGAAGCCGCAACCACACAACAACCACACAATGTGTCAAAAAATGGCTGGCGGCTCGACTCAGCCGCACCGAGCTGAATCATTAGAATAGTTTTGTGTGAGCAGAGGTCAGCTGTGGATCTGTCATCACTATTGTGTGCAGACAGATCCTGTTCCTGCTGCAGTCAGCAGACCTCCTCAGAGATGTGCATTAATGAAGCGAGCTGCTCATCAGGCCTCTCCACGTACCCACTCAGAGTCACATGGATTGTGTACAAAGCTCTCCTTTAAGAGCGCATAGCTTTAAAATGGTCTGTGGTGTGCAAGTCCGTCTGACTCAGCAATCGCTGCAAAAATCTGCTGCTGATCAGACAAAAGACGCCACATGAAGTTTGTCACTGGGCTCCTCACCCTAATTACTCACAGAAACTCACTCAGGTCCTCACCAGTTTGTAATGGTTTTATGAATTAGGGGTAAGCCTTCCCTTGGTGGGGGAGCTATGAAATGGGACCAAAGGCATGTTGGGTTGATTTTTTTTTTTTTTTTTAAAGAGGAATTGCAACGATGCACTTCTGGCTAGCCAGTTATGTTTGTGGCTCACCGTTAAGCCCTTGTAGCACTAGTGAGCGCAGCAGGACTTATTGGTTGCAGGAATAAAATAAAGTGCATTAAGCCGATCACTAATCATTCATCATGTGAAGAGTTGCTCTGTACGAAGGAGCGGTTGGTGGTTCAGCGTTTTGCCGAAGGACAAGGGACAAATCCAATTTCCAATTTCATGGATTTGGCTGGTTCCGATAACATTGTGCCAGTGCCCTCAGAGGAGAACAAGAAGTGCCAGTACTTTTGGGCTCTTCACGTGTTGGCACTCAGTAGGGGGGCACAAGCGACCCACAGAGTGATGAGCCCGGAGCGTCACAAAGCGCCCTCTGGTAATAGTTTGTGTGAAGTGCCGGTATGCATGAAAACTGCAAGATTTTCCAAATAGAAAATTGGAAAGTGCTGGTGAGTACCAGGCCACTGCAAACACTGGACTGTACTCAGCAAAGACAGTTCTTGGCTGTGGGAACGCTGCGATACTGCCAAACAATAAAATCTGTATGGGCAAAAAAAAAAAAAAACTACCAGCAGCTAAATGATAAAATGGTTCTGAAACCAAGGAGGCTATGTTTTCACCTGTGTCCATTTGGTTGGTTGGTTGGTCGTTTTTTTAGCAGGATTACACAAAAACTCCACTAAACACTTAAATGAAACTTGGATGGATGGCGGCACAGGATAGACCCCATTTTGGATCCAGATATTCATTCATTTCTTCTCCACATCTCTAAAAGTGAGTATGACTCTAACAAAGTGTGTGGAATTTAATCTGCACGCCGCTTCACATATGATGATTAATCTTTGGCGTTCAGTTCCAGTATAACTCAGCCTCTCAGTGCACTGGGATATTTACTTGCAATCGAAAACTTCCCTCTGAAACATTCTTTTTGATAAGGAGTCGGGCTCAATTAAAGCCATTGAACTTGCAACTAGATATGACTGTAAACCCACGCAAGAGGCAACAAGGGGAACAAATAAATGTTTCCATTGGCTCCAATCCAGGTTCTTCTCTATCTGCTCTTATGTAGGTCAGACAATTCAGACTTTTTTTGACATATCACTCCCTTCCAAAAAAAAAAAAAAGGTTTTCAAAAATGTCTGACACGGGACTCTCCGATTGCTCGACTCAGACCTTTGTTTTTTTTTCCTCAGACACGCACAAGTCATCGTGTTCAAAATCACGCAATTCAAAATTTCCACCTTCTCACACGCAGCTGCATTCTTGGACCGCACACAGACGCGGACAGGCAGAATGAGTTCACGTCAGCCGGTGGAAAATAAGCTGTAGCTGCGTGTCTGAAATGTTGACCGTGAAACAAATGCACGGCAAAGTGGACTTTATAGGCTACAGTGAGCTGCTGCAAGGCACGTTGGCCACCCATCTCAGCCGCTCTTTCACCGTGGCTGCAGATGTGACGGCTGGTAATTTTTAATATGGCCATTTCACAGAGAGGGAGCGGAGAACTGGGGCGTACGTACTGGCACATGTTTCGTAGTCCGCACATCATCTGCTTCCTCTCTCTCCTCCTGTTTGATTTTAATGCTGACAAATGTTACATGTGTGAGTTTGCTCGGCAGAGGTTTTGTCGTTACTTTAAATGAAAATTTAAAAAAAAAAAAAAAAAAAAGGAAAGGCTTTTAGCGTTTTTAGACACAAAAAATGAATGCTTATATTTTCAGGACAAATGTGGCCTCCTTGTACTCAGACGTGCTTGTTTTTTTTAAAGATTTCAATTCACAAATGTACAAGCATCCATTTAAAAAGGCTTTGAAGGCTGCATGATAGTATCACAAAGTGAGGAGTGTATTCAGTTTAGGTTTTAAAGATTTATTTTTAACTTTCATCCAAAAGACCTCGTAAGTTCTGGCTGACTGAAGTGGACTACGAGGCATTTACCTCTGTAGCACCTTTTTTTATACCAAAGTTACTGCATATATTCAGGTTTTATATATCTTTTACTTCAGTCTCTGTTTCAGAGTTTAATGCAAAAAAAAAAATGTTTCCCATATTTAATGAACGTCATGGCATTGCACTGGAAAGGGGGGAGGGGGGAACTGGCATGTCCACCTGGGTGTCATGTTTTCATCACTACCAGTCACAGGCGGACTAAAGCCAGATGTTGGTGGTTGTTCGCGGGGAGTTTTTCTGACAGGGATTTGAGATTGTTTATTCTTTGAGAATTGATGAGGTCACATGTGAGCTGTAAGTCCACCTGGATGTCACACGAGACTCACTGGAGGGTTAAAGGCTTGGTCACACCAGGAAGTGCAGCAGCATGTTTCATTTTGGAGGCTTGCTGATGTAATGACTACTGGCCGGGCAAACTGATGATCTACTGCAGCAGGCGAGCTTCACAATAGCTCCCTGAGCTTCTCCATTTTTCTTGCACCGTGCTGAAAAATAAAGTATAAAGTAAAGCTCTCTTACATCAGAGAGCTTTATTTTGGGAGTTGCCCTGTGAGCTTAGCTCGGTCACTTGGTAAAGATATCGTATTAAAATATTACTCTGGTCCCCCATATAAATAGTAATTCACTAAACTCTTGCAGTATCTGATATTAAATTTACTTAATGTGGATAGACATATTTTGAGCTCCCCCCGCTACTAATAGCAGGCTGGTTACTGTCCAGAACAAATAACAACCCCAAGAATCCCAATTTGACCTATAAACCCTGGTCTCAGTGCTATGAATAGTCAGAGTAAAACACCTGGTTCAAATAATATGTAGGCAGGTTTGTTACGTACTGATTTAGTAGAAAGAAATGCAGGTTTTGAACTGTCTCAAGTCCTGGTTGTAAGAGAAAACACATATGAACAAGGGAAGAGACTATGGCATCACCAACCGTGTCCATCCAGTAAATGCCCGTCTGTTCACTCTTGTTTTACCTCAGTTTCTATATATTTGATTAAACTAAAGGGCCCCTCACAGCAGAAATTTGATACTGTAAGTTTAAAGTGAATGATGAAACACAGCTAGTCAGATCCGATGACGCCTCACATGTTGGACTGTTTTCTCAGAGGTTGCTGATAGTCGAAGGTGAGAGAGTTAATAAAACTGCACAGAAAAACACACAATAAAAACAGTATTCATTGTGTCAGTTCCTTAATGGCTTTTAATTTCGGAATAAATATACTCGAGTCAAAGACAACTACAAATGCCTGTGTAAAAAAAAAGGGTTAAAAAAGTATTTACATTATTTTTGCACAGAGCTGAATAAATGTATACATAGTATACAATACAGCCCATGTAGGTCATAGGTTTCTTTTGCTGTACAAAGTGCAAAAGCTGATAAAAAAATAAAAAATAAAAATGATAATCCAACATAACACAGGATCCATCCTGTAGTTGGATGTTTTGATTGAACAATGTTGCTCCTTTAAGAAACAAAACAAGAATATAATGGATTACAGGACAGCTTGGCTCAGGCTGTGGGGCCGGGAACAAGGAGATCCAGGAAAACACACATTCTGTACAGCATGACGGAGGGCTCGCCAGGTTTTCTTCCCCTTTCTTGCTTTATCATTTGATGGATAATAAATTATCTTTGGTAACTGTGCCAGACAGGCGTTACTTAACACGGCTGAACACAATGAACTGAGAAGACAATTGTTGTTGTCGGATGATTGAGGAGTTGAAGGAAGTGATGGTGCACACATTGTGTCTTTGTCTGTCTGCCTGAGTATGTGTGTGTGTGTGTGATGTCAGGCCAGGCTCATATCTACGATGAGCAGTGCAGTGTTGGATGTAGCTTGATGAATTCAATGAGCTGGTGGCCTTAGCAGCTAATCTACTGGCCACTGTTTCCCTTCCCTGACTTCAGGTTCTAGTTTTATTTGTCTGGCTGACTGGTGCTGAGTGAGGTCTGCAGAACATCAGAGTCTTTGGCCCAGGTGTTGGCTGCATCTTTCGGCTTTTATCTGTTTTTGGAGGAAAGTTTCAGGAGTGAAACATGTCAAAAAATGACACAGCGGCAGGTACTGTAAAAGTCTTCCAACGCTGTATCAACCTTAGAGGGAAATTCCAGTGTTTTTAAACCTGCACTATATTTAGATGATTTGGTGTGTAGATTAATTCTTACCAAACGTTTTGGAATCAGTCCAGTAGATCACCTCAGCTGCAGTGGCTTCAGTGTAATCCTTTGGGGCAACTGAGAAGCCAAAGTTACATCCACTTCTTGAGAATTCTCTTTGAACAAGACTTCTGTTTCTAGTTACAAAAATGATCTTATACAGCCTGTCTGTCAGTGGCAAAAAAAAGGCACTTTATAGTGGACGTAACTTTGCTGGTCGCAGTTGCCCTGAAGGACTACATTGCAGCCAGTGCAGCTGTGTCACATCAGTCAGCTGCAGAGATCTAGTGGATCACTGAATCACTTTGACACACAAAACCATGTAAATATTAGATCCAGGATTAGAAATACTGCAATTCCCCTTTAATTTGCTAGGCCACATCAATACAATCTGACTATGTGAAGTGTTGTGCAGCACACGACATTACATCTGAGTCCAGTTGGTAGAAAGTTATGCATCGACCCTGGTATATTTGCTTCCTGAAATATAGCCACAAGGCTTCCAGATCTATTTGAAAGACTGAGGAACCTGCACATTGAAAACATTATGACAAGAAATTGGTTCAAGACTCATAATGTAAACTGGATTGATTGCTGACAGCGGTCTGTATCTGCTGACAGTACGAGGGATTCCACTACATTTTATTTGACCTTCTCTCGCGTTGTTTTGCCATCAGAGAAGGACCTGGATCGTGGATTTTGAAGTCAGAGTGATGGCAGTGAAAAATATCTTCCAGCGTTCATCCTGCCACTTCCACTCTCCTTCCAACATTCTTGTTGTTCTTCCAAGCAAGTGTCCCAATGATGCGTTCACGTTGTCTGTGTGTGAAGTGGAATCAAATCAGTCCTTTTAAAAACAGAGAGAGTTTTAGTTCATAGGTTTTAGGCACTAACAAGGCTTCAGGTTACAGAAGTCCAGCTCCTGTGGCTTCCGTATGCCAATGCAGTGCTCCCTTGGGAGCAGATGCCCTGTTTGGGTTTTGCAGTGCAGTGGTCTTCTCTTGAAGCCCTTCCCACAGGTTCTGGAGCAAGGCGACCACTGCCCAACAAGCCACTCAGGACACGGGTCTCCACAAACCCGAGTGGCCGCAGGTCTTTGTGAAGGATCACAGTCCAACCCAGGCCTCCCGTCCTGTCTCAGACACTGCACCATCCTCCTCTGGATCCCACCGCCGCAGGTCACAGAGCACTTGTCCCAACTTGTGGATATCCATTTCCCAAGATCAGGATCCTCCTTGCTATACGACCTCTTCAGGATGTCTCCTCCCTTCTCCTTGACACTGTTCTCAGTCAGGACACTGTTATGGGCGTTTACACGCGCGTCCTTCTTGAGAGGCTTTTCCTCCTTGGATTGACGTGCGAGGTAGAAGGAGTAGCGGATTCGGGGAGGTGTCATCTGGCCTGCACACAACACCTCCACAGTCAGGGCTTCCCCTAAGGGCTTCACAGCATTCAGGGTCTCAGAAAGGCCAGCTGTGCCACTGTAGCGCAGCAGGCTGTTCTTCACCATGATGTCCCTCTCCCCGGCTGACACAACATAGTTCCCATTGAGCAGGTAATAGCCCTCGCTGTTCTTCACCGCCAAGTAGTTGTCATCACCCACCATTCCTTTGTAGCCTCGCTGACGGACGTCTATGTTGGCTGCACCCACCGGCAACATCACCACAAAGTTGTAGCCATGCCTGCATGCCAAAACACATCACAGTCAATGAGAGCTTATAATAGTGAAGCTGATAACGTTATCATGTCGAAGTAACAGGGAAAATGAATGACGTAAGAAATGCTCTCTAAATGCTTTCACATGTGGGATTTACTCACACAGGCTTTGTGAAGAGTCCCGACACCTTCTTGCAGCCCTTGTTATCACCTCCGCAGACTCCACACTTATCAAACTTCTTGGTCGAGCCAATTTTTCCGTCACAGCCGGCCTTAATGCACTTCCCTTGGACACACACTCCTGTGGAGTCTGGGGAGCATGGAGTCCCATCCACGACCTAAGATTAGGTCAGGTTTAAGGTACAGGAAACAAAAAAATCTTTAGTCACAAGAAGCAAACACAGCAGAGCATCCAACACATAATACAGACCAGATATCATCCCCTGTGACTTGTAACTTATATTTTTATTTCACATTAGTAAAATATTCAAGTAGGAATTTGATTACACAATGGCACTGATTTTTGATCATGTAGTTCTTTCCCTACAGTCCACTGGAAACATTTCTCTTAATATATCCAGACTGGTTTCCTAAATTCATACGCAAGCAGGATAAGTAAACTTTGGAATGATATATGTACATATAAGCAACAGGATGTTCTGTGGCAATAAGTATCTTAAGTGAAGCTGTCAACCAGATCCACCTCACTTCTAGTCCGTGTGCAAATATGCGACCGACGAGTTACATAATGCGGTTGTGAGCACCCTGACACACACATTTTCCTCTTTCCAAAGATATATCATACTTAGAAACTGGCCCACGATGCACCAAACTCTGAAAGTTTTGCAGTAACTCGCACTCAGAAACTACTCCAAACCCCGTTTTCAGTTCCAGTCGTGACTCTGTGGTTAAAACTTCCAGCTGCTCTGTGACTCAGAGCTACGTGTCCTCTGAGAGCTCTTATCTACTCCTCCTCAGCTGGTATGATGGAGTGAAGTGTGAACTCAGTCTCGCTGCTGCTACGGCTCACTCCACACCCTGCTATCTGAAGCCGTACTCCTCCTCTGCTCCATTCCTTCCCCCATTATTCGCACTCGGGCCAGAGGCAGCTGGCTAATGCATCATCACTTTCACCCGCCATTATCTTAGCCTCATCTCCCAAAATCTAACCTCACGTAATACAGACTTTTGTGTCCTCACCAATCAAAGTATCTTTACATTTGTTCAGGTTGTTCAAATGGGAGAATACACCTGAGGTTTACCTTTGGTGCCAGGACGTAGAAGTAGCCCGTGCCGTTAGCCCTGCAGATGAGTTTACACCTGTCATCAGGAGACACTCCGGAGTACTTGGGCACCCACACCACCGAGTGGGCGACTCGGTTACTGTTGAAGTTCTGCCCACCGATCTCACACTGCTCCTCACGGTAAGTCTTACCTACGCAGACGGGAGCAAAGGAGGGAAGAGAGCACAGAGGGTAAGAGGTGGGATCGCTCAAGGGGAAGAAATGTCGTAGGACATAGTTGTCTGTTTTGAACCACTCGTACCTGTGTCAGAGCAGCGGTTCAGGTTGCAGGAGCGGTATTTGACCCGAACCCCTTGGCAGTATTTACCACCGTTTGACGGAACTGGGTTGTTGCACTCTCTCTTCGACAGCTGGACGCCGCCTCCACATGTACGTGAGCAGGAACCAAACAGGCCCCACTTACCCCAGCGGCCGTCCACCTGGAAATACATTAAATTAAAAACGGGGAACTACTGCAGAAAGTATAAACACCACTGATTTTATATAGGGGTTGGACGACATGATGACAAGTCACGAAAGAATATTTCATTTCCTTTTCTGCCTCCGATGAGCCTACATTATAATCTTATCCTAACCCTAACCAATCATCACTGCTCATGCCTAGAGCTAACCTGAGCAACGGATGTTCAAAATGCTGATTGTAACGTGATTCATGGAGATTTCAGATAATTCCTGGAGGCTCTAAGGTCTCAATTTAAATGAATTATACAGAGAGACAGAATTTCAATGTTTGGCAGTCTGTAGTTAAAACATCATTTATTACAGCACTGAGCTGCTACTATTTGCAGGTAGCCTCTGGGAACCATATAAAGGCTCCACGATCCACCGCTGCTGTGAAAAAATGGTCCATTGGAGTGAACGAGGATGACGGGACTCTCTCTCTCCCCAGGGGCCTTAAAACTAACCAGGCCAAGTGGTACTTGCCAATAAGACACAGGGCAGGGCGGGTTATTATTTTGCCATCATGTAAAAAGGAACATCCCCAAAAGCGAAGCCAAAACATCCCTCCTCAGACAGCTGGTTTCTGTTCAAGTCACAATGTAGTGAGACGGGAACTCGAAACCCACCGTGATCATTACTGCGCTAGCTGCAAATGACGACACAAGATCAGGAGGCAGCTACTGTACTGGGGATATTTTTGGCTTCATCTTTGTACAGACGGAGACATGTCACCCATCTTTATAAAAGGTCGACAATAACAACAAAGACCCTTCTTAATCACACCCCAGTTAAGGTCGATGTTGACAACAGGAAACTTTGTGAGCCTTACCTTCGCATTTTTGGCCTGTTTGTCGGAGCAGACCCCTCTGTCGCAGACCTGTCCGTCCCCACAGTGGGTGCCATCCGCCCAGGGGAAGTGACGGGTCATGCACACCAAATGGCCGTTGGATTTCCCTGTGCACCACAGGCGGCCGCATGGCGGTTGCATAAAGGGACAGGGCTTGGAGCCTTCTCCAAATGCCAGTTCGCACTGACGGTCGAGGCTGTAGGTGGATCCCGGCAGCACGTCAGGGAGGACCAGGGGCTTCTGGGGCTGGTCGAGCAAACATTCCCCTAAAAGAGGGGAGGCAAGACAAACTGTCACCTTTGGTTTCATGGCTTTTCTGTACTTTGTAGGTCTTATTTCTGTTTTCAACACAGCATCCTAACTTTCTTTGAGTCAGAACTGAATACTGAATCCTCAGTATTTCCACCATGCTTCTCATTGAATGCATGTGTGTGATGTGGATGTGGGGGATTGTGGGTTGGGGGCAGTAAGCAGCCATTGCCCTTGTGATTTGGGCTCTTTGAATTCAAAGTACTGCTTGATGCAGTCCATGCTGTGTATGCCACATCCCACAAACAGACACAACCCCACAAACAGTCACCCCCACCCCTATTTCATCCCCAAACTCTCCCTAAAAGCCCACAAGCTCATGTTTGATCCCATTCTTGCTGATGCATGACTTGCAGGGATAATGATGAGTTAAGAGAGAGACCTTAGCTTTAAACTCTTTACCAAAGTGACATGCAGGGAGCTGTCAGAGGTCAAAGACACGGGGTCCATTTACAATCAGTGGCACACAGAAAAACCTTTCCAGGAACAGGCTAATAATCAGAAGAGTTTGACGAGCAGGTGCCTGGAAACATGACAGATCCAGGAGGTTTCCAGGAGGAGCTTTTTATCACTTAGTTTCTCACCCTTATGGGGAATTCACACATCCAAAACAAGTCATTTCCACCGGGGGGGGACTGTGTTTACCCACTTTGAACAGTTTATTATGCTTCTCGTGTTGCGGTGGAATCACAACAGTTTATAAGGCGGTGAGTGAATGAGCTGTAACCGGTGGCAAATTTGTTTCCTACCATTTCACCGCAAATTTGGCAGAAGAAAAACACTGATTAACTGATAGTACAATAGCATATAAACAAGTCACTCTACAGCGACGGAGCCAGAACACGCCTCTTCCTTCCTACGCTCTCTCCAATGAGCACTAATCAATAACAATAGCATGGGTTGTGCGTGTGTTTGTGGAGAATGAACAGGTTACAAATGATTTTCAGCCCAGAGCTGCACAAAAAACAGCCTCAAACATGTGGCAACATGTGTTTTTTTCTCCCCTCTGCTTCTCGAAGTCTAGATTTATGACAGGCGGCCAGGAGAAACCAAGTTCTAACATTGTTGGATGGAAATCACTCTCTGTCAGGACAAAAATGTTCTGCTTCAGTTTGTGTTCTTTTCTCTACAATGGGGACCAAGAGAAGCAAAAAAACGTTTGTCTATTTGGAGCGAACCTGCATGGGAAACACTGGGCAGATACACCGCGCAGTCCAAACCACTGTGGTGACTCTCCCCAGAGCAAGCCCTCTAATTTGGGACAGATGTGGGGGCAGTTTTAAAACAAACGTTTAGCATCGCTCCAAGGCCAAGTCCTGTGGTCTGGCCTGCTTGGCAAACAATCTGCGTCCAACCAAATACATTTCTCTTTTGGCTTTAAGCTCGTCTTTCTCTAGGAGCAGGGTACTTCTGCAGATGTCACATTGGAAGCATAGATGGGTGCTGAAATTCGTTTATGCCCTCACTTGCATTTGCCCCAAATGGCTGTTGTCACGTTGCACATCGGGAGGCTAATGAGCCGAAACAATCGAGGAAATCCCAGAAAATGTGGAAATAGGAGCGCCTCTGCTGCTTTTCAACAACTGCCTGGACGAGACAAACAGAACCGTGAAGGGTCTAATTACGTGAATAATGGAACGAGTATGTGCCCTCCTAATGCAGTCATCACCTAACTGCATGTTTGTTGGCTGCCCCTTAAAAGAGTATTCCAGCGATTTAGCATTGCACTCCTGTAACATTATCAGACAAACAATGGACAAAGAAAGAGTAGTAAAATCAGTGCAGTGGTAAAAGATATTCCATGCAACCAAGCCCCCAACAGTTCAGCTGATACGCTCCTAGCAGTTAATGTAGCCTTGAGCCGCTAGCCTAAAGCAGAGACGAGGAGCTGACTTCATTCCCCAACACCCCCACATTTATTTCATCTCAAGTAACTCGAATGATAAAGGAGTTATATATCGGCACTGTAGTTAAAAACATTTGAAACTGAAATTATCAGCAGAATGGACGAAATAGCAGTTCTGACATTACAGTGCATTTGTATTGTGTTGCAGATCCCGGCCTGTCCCGGTCCAAAGCTGCACAGCTCACTGAGCTAACTAGCTATGAGCAGCTATAGTAACTCTGGTGATTTGCTGCCCCCTATTTGTTTAGAGTACGAATTTGACGGATTATTACATGTTGCACTTCTAAGTATTTGTGCACATCTCTGTTTGTTGGTTAAAACATTTTTAATCAGTTACAATCTCAACGCTGATTAATCAATTAAGAATTAATCATTAACATCCTTATTTTGTAGAACTCTCTACACAGGCTCTGATGTGTAAAAAATACGTGGAGTTTTCCTTTAATAACAGTTTGTGTCTGACCTCACTTTGGCTTCACACCTCTTCAAACGCTCTACAATTCTGTTTGCAGTCAAACATAGCGGTCAGGGGTCGCAGAAAACTCACCGTGCCCACTGTCCAGGAATTCAGTGATGATGGCTGCGCTGCAGGGAGACCAGGGGCTGGTGCGGTTTATCTGGATGAGGGTGGGAGACATCATGTGGTTGTCCTGCAGTTTCCCAAACACGTCCTCGCAGGCCTTCACGTTGTCGTGTGGCATGTTGAACACGTGTCCTGTCGAGAGGGAATGTGATGTCAGGATGTTCATAAATGCGTGGACACTTTAATCCGTTTATATGCACTCACATTACCGAACACACAACAGTCACAATGTATACTGAGTGGAGGTTGGTGTTAGTGGGACTCACCAAGCTCATGAGCAGTGGTAAAGGCTGAAGGTAGGCCGTCGTCTTCGATCACGGAGCAGCTCCTCTTGGGGTCGCACATGGTGCCAACATCGGCCATGCCGAGAGTGTCACAGGTGGAGGCTCCGCACAGGTCCTGGACACAAAACAGCACGTTCCATTAGCACATGTGAGCGAAAGAAAGGCATGCAGGATGTGGCACTTTACAAACTCCTTGAATCCAGAAACGAACATTGCAATTGTTTGACACTTTTCATTGTTTTTTCAGGAATTCATTCACGGACACCAGTTACCTAAATGCATGGATCTTGATTTTTTCAAATCAAATGTCACTGCCCCAACGGGAACGTGGGGACATGACAGGGCGAGAAAACTATCTTTTACTTGACGGCACAACAGTTTAGCTGGATTAACAGTCAGCACTCCCTTGTGACACATGAAAATTATGGAAAGTCATTTTTGTTCTCTCCCACATATGTTTGGCAAATGTAGGAGTCGAGGTGGGGACTAATCTATGAATACAAACAATAGAAATATGAAAGGAAGTAAGGCTCAATCTGTAACAAACTGGAATTATCCCTCAAGTTGTCATTAGAGTTGTTTCCTTGAGACTGGAAAAGGATTAGATAGTGTTAAGCAAGGCTTCCACTAAGTGTTTTAACTCAGTATTCAGTGGGCAGCAGTGTTTAGAGCACACCTTCCTCTATGAGGTAATGTAACCGTCCCCAATCGCAACATTTCCATGCCATAGCAGAGTTTCCAGATGACCTATTTCTCCACCACAAGGTTTTAAAAACCCAATCTTAGCGAGTATCCATTTGGAGCTGTACCTCCTAATCACAGGACAGCTTGGGCAGTAACCGCCGCAGAACACCGCCCATCTGCCTGGCCCATAAACAGCACCGTCTCTACATACCCAGAAACACAGAAAAACCAGAGGCGGTCAGCTATTACAGATAAAGCACATTACTGGTTTAATGTCACACAGGCCATGCAATCCTCCGCTGCACCGAGCGCACACATTAAACTCAGTGCCAAGTGAAGACTTCGAGCGCTATGACAAATCATTCCTAGAATAAACCACAAAACCGCAATTGTTGGCCGGTGCAAATCCAGTCCAGATGTGCTCATGTGCAGATGACATTGAAACGTTTGGACCATTTATGAGCGAAAACTGAAAAACTGTGAGACGAACAGGGGGAGAAGAAACAGCAGCGTCAATGAGTTTGTTCTTTGCTTTGACCTACTTCCCACATCTGTTATCTATCTCAGCATTTATTTTTTTTTTGCGTGTTTCTGCAATTAAAACACAATATGAGGGTTATCTCAGCAAAGAAACATTTCTATTTTCGTTTGTGTACAGATCTAGATGCATTTAATTACCATCTGGCCTTTTAAAGCTCGTACTTGGGTGCAATATGCATAACTATCATGTTGCTTGGAGCCTCAGTTTGTGCTCGGAGTGGAAAAAAGGTCTGATACAGCACTATCACAGACATTGGACATATATGGTCGTACACTTCTCTTTCTCAGCCCCATTATCCATCATGTAAAAAAAGACAAACATGCTGTGAGTTAAAGTACATCCATCCCCCCTCTCTCCCCGGGGGAACATAAATACGTCAGATTTACAGTTAGATTTAGTCTTTTGGGGACTGCCTGTTCACATACAATGAACTTTCTGTGTAGCTTAATGAACTGAGTAAACATTCTTTACACAGCAATCATGCTGGCAATGGAGTTTAAAGACGACCGCAGTCGCCTCTGGACAACGCCGAGTTGGTCTTCATAAAACCTACAAATTAGACTGCGGCCTGGTAAACTGCAGACAATGGACGTGCCTTAAATGCCCACTGACAGCTACGGTGAACCAGAACAACACTACTGACTAAACTGAGTCACCAAGTCATGTGGACATGTGTGGAGACAGCTTGTTTGAAATCTGAGTCTGGGAGGGGTGATTTTGTCTGGTTGGATGCTAAAGTCATGTGGCCGTCACATACATAATTTATGATCAGATTCATTGTGGCTCTTGTGGTCTATCTGATATCGCTGTGTTGGTGTTGTGCCGAGAATGTCATGATTAATGATGTTCCAGGACCTTGGTATTTCAGCAAGTCTTTTGTGGCGGAATGGGATAAGTATGCTAACCCAATAGACTGGGTTTCACCTCCAGATCGGAAAATAATAGACTGTCCACTTGTTTTGAACCAAACCACCATCAAAGGTGCAATGCGCAAGAAATATCACCCAGTCGAGTTGAAATATCACCCAGTCGAGTTGAAATATTACCCTGTCGAGTTCATCCTCAAAACAAACAGGGGGCAAGATATCAACAGCATAACTGCAAACTGTGGGTACCATTAGCTGGACTGGGATGGGCTAGCATGCTAACTTGTGTAAAAACCTCTGCAGCACAACACACCATAATGTCAGAACTGTTATTTCTTAACAGTTGATCATTTTAAAATTCTTGCTTATTCCACCTTGAAGTTTCCCTTTTGGCCCTCGAAAGGAAACAGCTTTGGCACCCTTGGGTTAAGGCCACACAAGTGTTTGGTTAGGTTTAGGAAAAAAGGGCTTGGGTTGAAATACACCTTTGGTTTAACGCTTGATACATCAGCTAACTTCTCTCATATGTGTTATTCTTCAGGTCTTTCCCCCCCCCGAGTCACAAAGCTATCATCACAAATACATGATTGGTTGGTTGCAGTGATGGTCCAGGTCTGGACCAACATTAATTATGATGTCCCAGGAACAACATCAACACGGTGATCATGTGGGCTCTCCACTGGAGCACTCAGTCCTTGAAGTGTTGACATCCTGGATATCCGTGTATTGCTTTATGAAGGAGAGTTTATTCTGAGGGATTTATAACTGCGTTTATGAAGCTGAAATGTTTTTGTTGGGTGAATGGACGATAAAAAGTAAGATGTCAATCCAGGCATATGTGCTGTAAGTTCCTACAGTTGTAGGCCAGTCTAGGCAAGAAATTCCATCACACATAAGAGTAAGGGGCCACTGACAGGAAATATTCATTTGACCACACTGTGTAAATGCAGCTGTGTCTGAAATATAGCACTCGTTATATTTTGTCAGACTTCCGATCGAAGTCTGAGCAGTGTAGGTCAGTCATTTAGTCCAATATAACAAAAACCTGAGCAGTGACCGAATGATTTGACGTGTCTTTCTGCTTTATATAGCAGATTACAGCCACATGACTCACTGTCTGTAGGCAGGTCCAGTACAGTTAAAATGGGGTCATCTGAAACAGCTACTATAACACCGGCGCTGTAACTCCGATCCTAGATTTCCTATCAGAAACACTTTTATGGAAAACACGGGCCATCTCTGAAGTGTCATGACCTAAACAGGAAGAGCATACTGTACATATGGGAGGAAGTGCATGACAGAGTGAAGAAGGTGCAGCTGTGCAAGAGCTGCCCCACTGGAGCGGCATGTTTCAGACTCCAGGCAAAAACATGGAGGGATGTAGCATCTCCGACATGCATGAAGGAACCCTCCCATCCTCCTCCCACCCCTCCCTCCCCCCTCCTCCCTACAGGGGCATGTTTAATGAGGAGCAGGCAAAGTGGTGGGTAGGAGGCTGGAAAACCCACAGCTGGAGGAAGAATGGGAATGGCTGAGAGAAACAAGACACTTCCGAACGGGGCATCCCTACGAGCACAGTGGGTCCTTACAGTTGGCAAAGTTACAGATAAAACAAGGGTTTTGTTTGAGGTCTGATACAATCATGTGTCGTATCATGTTAGTGACACTAGGCAAAGGTAATTCGATAGCATCTAATGTTGTCTTTGACTCTTTAGCTCTGGAGACTGTAGATATATCTGCAGACTGAATAATATCCAAACATTATCTTTCTCAGGAACCAAATAAGTATCTGTTGGGTTTGATTGTCAACTTTATATCAAGTATTCAACGTCGCAAAATGAAGTCAAAGTGGCCAGACAGTCCACCATAGATCAGTGGGATTCATACTGACCAATGAACACGAGCGATGACTTCATCCCTGACCCTGTTTCATGGGCCAAATATTTGGGAGTGCAGGGAGAACTCAGAGGTGGGCTCCATGACTATAAAACTACCCTCTGAGGAGCCATGAAGAGAAATCAAGACTATTGCTCTGTTCGGCTCAAGTAATTTCCTCCGTGACCCAGCCTCACCGTCAAAGCTGTGATGGTATTAGTGGACTGGATAGTCACTGAGTTCTTGCTCCCTGGGTTCACCAGAGGTGCAGAGAGTGTTGTGAAAGCAAACCAATTAACTGACACAGCAGGAGGAGCTGGGGGGAAGCCTGTCATGTCAAGTCTGCAGCATTCGGCGAACATAAACATTCTCCATATAGAAAAGATACTGTGTTTATTGTTTTTGCTGAGGCAAATCATCAGGATTACGCATTTCTGTGCGTAATTACGCACCATAAAAACCCACATTCTACCCTGTTAGCTCGTAATAGTGTCAACACACATGAAACGTGGTTTTACCTGTCTAGTGAAAAGAATCGCCGTGTCCCAGTAGTCTGCATGCTTGTCGTTGTTTTTGTTCAGCTTTTTCTGCCAGGTGCAAAAGTTCCGCAGCGTCATGGCTGCGTTCCCGGACACCTTGGGTCCTTTGTCCTCCTCGGATATAATCACGATCTTCACCACTGTGATGCTGATGAAGTTCAGGATACTGGGGTGTTTGTAGAGCCTCGCCGCCACCGACATCAGCGTCAGGAGGTAGTGTTTGAGGTCATCTCCGTGGAACTGCGCCATGGACTCGTCCGCCACCACCAGCGTCTCCACGTACCTGGGCACTGACGCGAACCTCTTGGATCTCCCCATCCTCCTCAGCATCGTCTCGGTCACATTGCTGTAATCGTTCAGTCGCTTGTATTTCTCCAACGATTGCGCAACCTGGGCGCTGAGGTCGCTGTCCACCGCGCATCTCGAGGTTGAATTGAGCCTCAGGTTGTTAATGGGTCTGCGCCGGACGATGTGCGCGCTTTCTGCGCTTCTGGTGTCATTTTGCACCGGGCTGATAAAATATTCCCAGCCCTGGAAGCCGAACGCACCTTGCAAACCTTTACAGAGGCTCAAAGCGGCGTAAGAGTAGCTGTCGGCATTCACATATCCGGAGTAGAAACACCGGCTCAGGTCAGTGGTGGCATCGGTGTTGGAGAGCCAAAGCGCGTCTTGGTTAGAAAGTGAAGGGGCGATGAAATTAGAGTCCTTTTGTAAATCGATCACCAACTCCTGCTGGAAAGCTCGTATTTTTATGACACATTCTCCGTTAAGGTTTTCCAAGTCGTTGTCAAAATCCCTCCTGTCATCGTTATTGTGCGTATCCAGCCTGACCGGGAAGCAGAGCTCACTTTCCATGCAACGAGCAAGTTTTAAGAGTGACAGCAGAGAGCAGAGGAGAAAAGTTCT
Organism: Acanthopagrus latus; assembly: GCF_904848185.1. Lineage (NCBI taxonomy): Eukaryota > Metazoa > Chordata > Actinopteri > Spariformes > Sparidae > Acanthopagrus > Acanthopagrus latus. Next base: position 7,658,112 of record NC_051051.1, read on the forward strand.
TCTGATAAACATGACGATGTTTGCACTCAGTGAAGAATGCAGCGACCGGCAGAAAAGACAAAAACGATGTTGAATGTGCAAGCTCAGTGGAAGCGGTGAGAGCCACAGATCAGGATGAGGAGCATAATCCAGTGACTCTAAAACAATGCAGGTCCACTCAGTGCAAACTCCTCCTGGTCATCACCCATTCCCATTCTCCACCTGCGTGCGTGTGCGCAGTCCACTGCTGCCTTCTGTGGACTTTATGCATTTTCGTCATGTGTAGAAAGATGGAAACTCAATCTCTCCGTTGGAGGGGGGCAGTCTTTGGAGGCGCTCATTGGATGCGGGTTTTCTGCGGCCACTTGGGGCGAGCAGCAGGCCTATGATCACGTCCCAGTGCGCTCATCACATCACATCTCCTTCTCCCAGGGCTCTGTGTGCTCACACATCATTTCTGAGATGGCGATTTTGTCTACATGTTATTAAAAAACTGCAATTAACGCGGCCATTTTTCATCAGCAGGCTGGATCAGCAGAAATATGTCCTCCATCCCAAATGTTAATATGTAACTAAGGAGAAATATTTAATAACTTATAAATAATAATCAGTTGGTTTCAGACATAGTTAAATAAGGTGAATGTGTCACAATCACTTCGATTTTGAAGCTGAATCCTCTTTGAGGAATATCAGATTACTACTGCGGGTCTGTACCAGCTGTCCCGTCACGGAGACAACATCTGTTTCTCTGTGTTAGTCGCGTACGACATCTGGCGGACAGCAACAGAACAACTGGGGTCGTTCAGTTTAAAGTTCCTGCTCGTAAGAGTTGTTTCGTCAAATACTGACGCTTTGGGATAGTGGCTGGCCTGTCCTACAATCCCAACTGGCCATTATTTGAGGCAATGTGTAGGACTGACTACTGGTACTTTCAAGAAATATCCTCAAATTAGATTTTGTAAAGTGGATTGCTGACTAAGTGACTAAGTGAAGGCAAGTATCAGTACAAGTAGAACAGTCTGTTAATATCATCACTTTTGCTGTTATGCAGCATTAATAATCTGTTCAGAATGATCAATTCAGTTTTATCATCTAATACATCTTTAATAGTTATCAGTAATGTAATAGGCCTAATGATATGACACTGACAGGGGCCTTTCTGTATAACGACAACGTTACATTTTGTTGATGATACTTTTATACTTTTCCTTAAAAAGGTACATTTACATTGTGGTATTGATACTTTTACTTCAGTAAAGGATCTGAATCATACTTCTTCTACCAGCACATTAACTCAAGAACAGTAATCGAGTACAATGATGAAGTATTTCCATTTCCTGCTACTTAATGAATTTAGTCTTTCTTGCTACTTTTGAGACTTTTAGTACATTTGATATCATACTTTTACTCACTCCAAAGTGTGACTTTACATTAACATAGTTATCAGTGTGTAGTACAACATGTTGTGTATTAAAACCAGTAAGGTGATCCAGGGTGTGGCGCCCTCTGCTCCTCAGACGAGCTCTCTCTCCTCCACCTCACCGACTGCTTTGTTTTCCCTTCCCAGCCCGTTGCCATGAACGCAGCAGTGGTTGCTAGGCTAAGGACCCCGCCGCCATGTTGTCCACAGAAAAGCCAGTTTTAACTTTCATAATACATGCACAGAAAACACGTAATGACATTATAAAAATAACAGCTGGTTGTGAAATAAGCCATTTAAATGCCACCTACATGAATTCTGAGTGTTTGTGTGGCAAGTCAAACGTATCTTGTGACTTTTGTAAAACGGCAGTTAGTTAGACTCGCTCACAGGCGACTATCACATCTGTTGTCACCGTCCAAAAAGTAGTGGGAAACAGCAGCACCGCTAACTTTACTAACATTAGCATCTATACAAGGCTACTAGTCATACATTTCGACTCGTAAGGTTTACTGTAGTGACTCCAAGTGAACACGTTCGCGTAATTGAACAGAGGAAATGACAGTTTGTGTCTACAAGTGGAACAGAGAAGTTACCCTCCGTCAGGTGTGAGTGGACGTTAGCCTCCTGCTCCTGCTGCTGTTCGCCGTCGACATGGACTCGTATCACGTCTTGGAGCTGGCGGGGGAGGGCTCGTTCGGTCGAGTTTACAAGGGAAGGAAGAAGTTTACTGGCCAAGTAAGTAACCAGCTAGTGTTGGAATAGTGTCGTTTGTTCAGCTTCAGTTTCACCGTCCTGTCCATCCGTTGTCTCCAGGTGGTGGCTCTGAAGTTCATGCCCAAAGTGGGTCGTTCGGAGAAAGAGCTGCGAAGCCTCAAGAGGGAGATCGAGATCATGAGAGGTCTGGAGCACCCAAATATTGTCCAGCTCTATGACAGCTTTGAGACTGAAACTGAGGTATGTCGCTAGGAACCACAAGAAGCATCTGAAACGAGTTCCACAAAAAAGTTCCCATCACCTACCAAGCTAATTCTGTTAACATGTGAATTTATAATAATGTTTGTTCCAGGTTGTGGTTGTAACTGAGTATGCGGAGGGGCAGTTGTTCCAGATTCTTGAGGATGATGGGAACTTGCCAGAGAGCCAGGTATGTATATTTACAATCAGCTGGACTTCCACCACATTCTGGAGGCAGATATTGTACTTTAATTCTTTCACATGTATTTGATAACTTTAGGTAGTTACTAGTTACTTTGCATATTTAACAGTGCATCAGAGCAAAGTTTTAAATAATCCTATTTGTAATCACATCCAAAAAAGCATTGCTTCTGATAATCTGAATTCTGGATCCGATAATCGGCCTGGCTGATAATCCGTTGTCCCACAGAGTTGTATGAAGTAACCTAATGTCATACTTGAACAAAGGTAAAGTTATCCTGTTAAAATATAACTTTGGTAAAAATTTAAAGTCACTCATACATGTAGTACTTGAGAAAAAGTCTTAAGGTATCTGACATTAAATGTGCTTAAGTATCAAAAGTACAAGTAAAGGTAAATTCTACATATATTTGAATGTACGTATAGACTGTACGCTATGAATCGATCAAGTATCTGCCTGGCAGATGATCAGATCTGATATTCATTTTTATGATCATTGGGACAGGTGTTTGTTTTATTCATCTCATTGTCAATGAAATAAATTAATTCAAGCATGCTCTCATTTAGCTTAGATTTAGACTTGCTGTTTCATATTATCACCATTTGCTCTTCTTCCTTTCCTGTAAGGTCCGTGAGATCGCCTGCCAGCTGGTCTCGGCTCTGTTTTATTTGCACTCTCATCGCATTCTCCATCGAGACATGAAGCCACAAAATATACTGCTGGGGAAAAGTGGAGTGGTGAAACTGTGTGACTTTGGGTAGGTAGATGCTGATTATTTTTAAAGAAAAAAGCTTATTGTGTCAGTAATTTCCACTAAGATAAACTCTACACTCTGTGATGCAATCTCGCTGCAGGTTTGCACGGGCCATGAGCGTCTCCACCTTAGTGCTGACATCTATTAAGGGAACACCACTGTACATGTCTCCCGAGCTGGTGGAGGAGAAGCCATACGACCACACTGCTGATCTCTGGTCTCTGGGCTGCATCCTTTATGAGCTCCACACGGGGGCGCCTCCGTTCTACACTAACTCCATCTTCCACCTGGTGCAGCTTATTGTGAGGGACCCCGTCAAATGGCCAGACACTATGAGCGTCGCCTGCACGGTACAGTACAGCTCCAGTCTCGTCTCTTTTCATAACTGGTGGATTTGCCAGTTTTCACTGGTCTATTAAATGGGAAAAATGCTTGTCACAGATTTGAGGAGTAAAGTAAAATCCTCAAACTGCATTTTTTGTCCAGCTTATACTCCAAAACCCAAAGACTCTTTATTTACTGTCTTAAATGACAAAGAAAAGGAACAAATCCTCAAATGTCCTCGAACAATTCCTCAGAGCTGAGAACGGCAAACCTATGACATTTTTCTCCAAAAAATTATGAATCGATTATTAAATAGTTGGCAAAAATATTCTTTCAATCAATTAATCAATTCTACATCTTATTATTAGGCATTATGTGTTCTGATGTATGTCAACAGAATATATTGCTTTAAACACAGTGCTTATCTCATAATTCCCTTACAGAGTTTCCTTAAAGGTCTGTTGACCAAAGACCCTCAGAAGCGGCTGTCATGGCCGGACCTCTTGCACCATCCCTTTGTTGCTGATGCTGTTCTAGGTGAAAATCTTATTCATAATGGAAAATATCTAAATATGCATGTCAGTTGTCTGTTTTTTTAAATGATTCTGATGTCTTATTTTAACAGTTTATTTTGTGTTGACACAGTGCTCTCCGACACCGGTGTTTTCAGCCCTCTGACAGTCACACCCAGCCCAGACATGCTGGCGCTGAAACTTCAGCAAGTGGCGGCAAAGACGGTGCCGACGTCTGGACAGAGCAGATTACTGTGTAAGGCCAGGGAACAGAAGGACAGCAGAGGGAGACCAGTAGGCAGTGACGGCGTGAAAGTGAGCCAAAAATTGATTTCTCATTCTCAAATTCACGAGTAAATTCACAGAGGAGTGTTAAGCTGTTCCGTGCGCATTAACAGAAAAAGGATGGAGCGGGAAATGAAAGGGCTGCGACGGCAGCAGCTTCCCCGAGAGCCAAACCCGCCTCCAGTGATGTGTCTGATACCTCGGGTCCGTCACTCGTGACCGCTGCCAATCAAAGCCTCAATCCGAAGAAGCCAGCCCACGTGAGACCAAAACACAGGTGTTTATGGAAGTTCAGAGAGGAACATATAATACACTACTCAGTCAGACTGATCTGTGTGTTCACGTTTATCTGGATGTCCTCTGCAGGGGTCAGATCAGCAGGGACTATGAACAGGAGTTCCCCTCTGTAGTGGTTGGACCCCGACTTGTGCGGAGACACAGTGAGGACAGACAGACAGCACTGCACAGGCAGGTTAGTGTCGACTACCTTTTCCAGTAATAATGACATTTTCTACTTAAGGTTTTTCACATTTGGTAGTAACATCTGTCCTGAGTCATCCAGTCCCAATTTGATGGCTTAAAGCCCGTCAGTTCATACCAGGTATTAAATGCATCTTGAGTGACCTCTTATGATCAGTTCTCAGTTTCCCGCTCTATATGCAAATATCACCGGAACAAATGGAGAAATTTTTTATACAAAGAAATAAAAATCACTATGTATGATGTTTGCTGAATTAACAAGTAGGTCCAAATCATTGCTAATGTGTTGCAGACAGTGTTTCAAAAAGCTTATGAAGTTTCTCTGTATGGAACAAGTCTTGAAATTGAGTGTTTTTTTAAGGGAGTCTGGGGACTTTCTTCCTGGACGACTAAGAAGTAGCCTTTATTAGTTGCTATCCAGTGTGTTTGCAAAATGTAACACGTTCACTGTCAACAGATTTTGTCTTTTTTTTATAAACTTATTGTAAATGACGAAATCAGTTGCAACAGTTTGTTCAAACAGCTGTCGGGAGGTAAGATGTACTTTAGACATGGAAACAGACAGGCTTGTTCAGAGATGCTGCGACAAACTGGCCCTGTTTACAAGGAAAGAAACAACTTGATGTAATCCATTGAGTGCCGAATTTACAAAAAAACCTGAATGATACAAAATTTGAAGTAGCTGTTTTACTAAGTTTGTTTTTTTTCTCTCTTAAAGTCACACGATTTGTAAGGGTGTCTTGGGACATTGTGGTAACAAGTTCATGGTTAGTTGAAACAGACTCAAACATGAGACATCTCCTACTAACACTGGCAGGTTAGAGAGCCCAAACACCTAACTTACATTACAGTGAACTACATGGAAACCATCACCTCTGAATGTTGTCTGAATGATCACATCTCAAATGCATCCTCATGGCGTTCACAGCTGTACTCAGTGCTGTCCACTTGTGATCCGTTCAATCAGGATACATGTTGATGCCAAATTTGACCAGGGCTTAGAAAATGTGTCTAGATCCATGAAAGAGAGTGTTTATCTTGTCTTCCAGTTGATGTTTCCTGGCAATAAAGCAACCGTATGCCTTCTTAAAGGTAAATGTGTCTGACAGGATGGATGATTTCTTGTTCTTTCAGGACGATGACAGTGAGGACTACTGGGCGAAACTGTTGCAGGAATCAGATCTAAACCAAAATACCATCACACCTCAACTTAAATCCAAGATCTTGGAATTTAAAGCTCAGGTAAATAAGGTTCCATTTTCTTTTATTGATCCTACCGTATAAGTTCTTTTGCATTTAGTTCCTTTGTTTGTTTGGTCAGCTGACGGGTGGCATGGGTCAAGAAACGTGGCAGATTCACCAACCGCTGAAAGTTCTACGCAACCTGATTCTGACGTCCGACCCTGAGAAGTCGTACCACATCGGCCGGGAGCTTGGACTGCCCCATGTCCTCTTCGAGCTAGTCCATGAAACTGTCGCAAACTCAAATTTTGTCAAGGTTAGTTCTCGGGAATTGATTCCTATTAAAGATTGCATTATTGCTGCAACTGACTTTCTTTTGTACTTCTGCTTAGCAGCCAAGGAGCGTGCAGATACTCGGAGAAATGATTGTTGTCCTGATAATCTACTGGGAGAAGCACTGTGACTGGGCAGAAGAGGAAGAGCAAAGGTTTGATTGTGCCTTTTTTTCACTGAGGCTAATTTTGATAATTTGTTGAAACAGTCGCAGCTCAACATGTTCTCTCTCACTGTAGACTGGAAGAGTTCAGCAAGCCCTTCATCGCAATTCTCGACCAACCAAACCTCAACCCTTTGGCTGTAAGTGCTCACTAAAGTTAGTTAGTATAAACAGTTTCACAGTTAGCCTGCCAGTTACATGACACAGTTGATTTTGTGATTTCTTTTTTTTTTAGCCCCTAGCTGCCTCTGTTTTGTCTCTCTTCACACAACATAATGTCGATGTCGAGGTTGATATGGACACTCTCACCTCCTTGCTGAAAACGCTGCTTTTGGACACATGTGAGGTATTGAATCTGTGCCAAGTGTTCTGTATATTTGCAGATAATTTGACTGTGTTTGATACAAGTTATTCACCTTTGTCTTCCCTGCTTTGTCAGCCCCAGTTTTCTCTTCCTTCTGGTTGGGGACTCTGTGACGGTATCCTGTCTTTACTCCTACACACACTCTCTGAGGTCAGACCAAAATGTGATAAGAAATAAGTGTGTCTCAGTAGACATCAGAGAATAAATTGTCTCATTTTAAAAGCTTTTTTCTTTATTTTAATAGCATGAAAATTGCTCTGGATCGTCACACTTAGATCCAGAAGTGTTTCTGGATCTTTGGAAGAGAATTGGTGTTTCACTTACAAAGACAACACCGGACACAGTCTTCTGTTCAGCAAATGGTAAATGTGCATATCCTGTGATGCCCTTTTATAATAAAAACACTCAAGTTTTTTAACCATATTCCCTCATTTTCTTTTCACATCAGGGCTGTATTCCCTCCTCTCTGCCACTCTCCTTTTCTTCACCAAGGATCCATACTCGTGCATTCCTCTGTTCTCTAACCACAAATCAAAATGTGTGTACACTCTCGGCCACCTGCTGGGCACCGAAAGGTTGGTGTTTCCTCATTAACTTACTGTTTAATTTCAGAGCGGCGCTGCTTCTACGCCCGGAGCTAACAACAACATCTTTTTATACCCTATAGTCTCCACTTGTTTGCTGCAGGCGGTCCTGAGAGACTCGAGGTCGATGTGTGTCATGACAGCGTGTCCGTGTTGAGCTGCCACTTGTTGTGCTTTCCGTTCGCCCTGGACGTGCCGTCGCACAACATGTCGACGATCATCCAGCTGTATGACAGTTGTGGCATTGTTACGAGCCTGCTGCAGGTTAGGGCCCTACCGTGCTCCGATTAAGACCTCGCTGACAAACACAAGTCTCTGATGCAACACAGGATAACTCTTGCGATCAGCTCTCATCAGGCACACAACTGTACATCTTAATGTCTCTCGTGAGAGCATTGTGTTGTTTGTTGTCAGCTGTTTGATCTGTGACAAGTTGTCTGGATGATTTTGATTTTTTTTGACAGGTAATCCAAACTTTTCCTCCCCCTCTGCTGGAGCTGCCTCTCTCCCTGCTGAGCCGTTTGCTCCTGTGTGACCCCGGGCGCTCCTCTTCCCGCCTCAGAGCAGCTGCTTGTGGTTTTTTCGTGCCACCCAGGAACGAGCAACAGACGCCGCTCGCCAGAACCGCCAGCTCTTTGCTCTCTGAGCTGCTGCAGCAGGATGTTCTGTGGGATTCAGCTGTGGAGCTCCTGAATCTGTTGTCCCACGAAGCCCGTTGTTCCTCTCGGCAGTCCCGCCTTCGGCTTTACCTGGACGCCTCGGTGCTGCACCAGGCGCTGGCTCACTCTCATGACCAGATCAGGGCTGCTACATGTAGACTTTTAGGACATTTAGATCCATTCGGGCCTCCTACACTGCAGCCTGACACTTTTAAACGCATGATAAACTGTCTTCATGACCCCCGCGTGCCTGTACGACGGCTGTCTTGCAGGGCAGTAGGGAACTGGTTGGGATACATTGCAGCAGGGTTTAAAATGTGTGGGTCCAATGGAATGGGCGATGACACTACAGGGTGGGGCAAAGGAAAAGAAAATAAACCAGTGTTCAAGTGTTCAAACAACGCGAGTGCAGGAGATTCTGCCACTATGAGAGAACAGGCAGTGGACACTGAGGAGGGACGCAGGTGGGTTGAAGAAGCCAGGAGAACGGCGGCCGCGCTGGCGCCTCTGACCACTGACCCCGACGCCCTCACACGGTGCCACTGCTGCGCAGCACTGGGAAACCTGGTAAATGTCGACGGCGCTGTGTCCTGGCTGCTGGAGGAAGACGTGTCCAGCCTGCTTCTGAGAGCTGCGTGCACAGATTCCCATAATGCAGTGAGAAAAGCCGCCATAGCAACCCTGCACCTGTACAGCGGGCAGGACGCAATACGTCAGGTATTGAAAATGAACAGGTGACAAGAGGGCAGATGTTGACCTCACACCAAGTCTGGTTGTCTTTTCAGAAAAATGGTTAGAAAGACTTTTTTTTGTAATTGTTAAATGTTTTCATACAACATATGATACAAGAGTATATTAAGTTTTGTTATGGAAGAAACAATTCACACTTTTCCTTCTGATGCCTTTAAAATATACCTTTTATTCAGTAGTGTTGCCTAAAGACGTGTCGGTCCTTTTCATGTGAATTTATTTTCTGGTTTTATTTCATTACATCATGATCAGTCTAATATTTATACCTCCGTACGCGTGCTGGCACTTTTAACTCAATTATAGATACTTTCAAGTGAATCTTTTTTTTTTTTCATCTCTCTTGTAATTTATCTGAAGGTCCTGATATCCCTCGACGCCAGTGAGAAACTTCTTCATGCTTCCCAAAATGCACCTCCACAGTGTGACTATCATCAGCTCATAGGGCAGCTGTGAGTGGGTCCAGTTCACCAGGAGAGAAGCGGATTAAAATGTCATGTGTAAATAATTTTTCTCCTTTTTCATTTTAAAGTTGTGCTTCATCCTGCCGTTGAGCAGCGTGGTATGAGGACTGCAGACTGCAATTTTTAATTTTCTGTCTAAAATTTGTCTGAAACAGAATGAAATAAAAAAATTAAAATCACTTTTCTTAATGAAGGTGTGTGTTGGCATCACTCATTTTGTGGTTTGTGTGTGTTGAAATAGAATATTTTGTCTGATGTGTGATGACACCAGTTTAAAAAACATGTAATCCACATTCTTCTTGGTTTTATTTCGTTAAGATGTTCTTTTCTATAATGACTATTGCACAATAATAATCAGGAGAGACACAGAAAAGTGGAGGAATTATCAACTGGTTGTTTTTGTGCATTTTGTGTTCATGTGCAGCTCATGTCATTGATTTTGGCTTTTGTGTGTCCTGATCGAATCGATCGTGTAACAGTAATAAATCTTTGTTGGGCGGATTTACAGCTTTTTAAGGCAAGTTTTTAGATTTTTGAGGCACATAAATGAACTTGACATGATTCATTTAACTGTCGGCCCGCAGAAAATACCTTTTTTAAATGCTTAGATGATTAATTATATTCAAAAATTTTCAAATGGTTCACTTTGCATCGACGGAACAAGGACGGCTCAGTAGGAAGAAGAGATTGATGAGCGCAGTCAGTCCTGCTGGTGTCCGGGCCGCCGCGTCTGATCAGGACGGAGCGCTCGTCGGCTTCCGTCGGGCCCTGAAGGTTTGAACTTCGCGTTGTCAAAAAACTACATTTATCACATTTTAAAAAGGCAGGATTTGTTTTCAGGCGACACATGGTATTTTCTGTGTATTGCCATAAATCGGCGCTGGGGGAAAAAAATTAAACTTCGCAACTCGGAGTGAAAAAGTTTACAAAGAACAGAAACCACACGGAGCTGTTCTGAGTTGATGACACACTTTATTTAAAAGGGGAAAAGTAAAGTTGATTTCACACGTTTATGATCAAATGAACTTGAAATTACAAAGCGTTTTAATGTTTCTGTCATAGCACACATTTTTGGTTTTCAACAAACGCAGTTGATAGTACACCGCACGGGCTCGAACATGTCACACGAATTTCTTCTCCAAAAAAACTGATCAAACGTTATAAATAATTGTCTATAAGTCGGCGCTCACATCCGTGATTGTCTTCAAATAAATATGCATAGAAAAAAAAATCTATAATCGTATTAAGTTTTTTTTTTAAGTAACAGTAGCTGTTATCTGCTCAGCGACAAATGACGTGAAAAATAATTTAGAGCCTATCTCCTTCCACCAAAGCCACCAACTGCAAAAAAGCCTCGACAAATAATCTAATGAGATTTGTTTTTTTCCTATAAAGAAAAAAAGGCTAACACACTCCAATCCCTGAACATACAAAAGTTGTTACAAATTAGTGCAGATCAGCCAGAGGCCTAGAAAAACTTATTGCCTTTATTATAAGCAGTTTAGAGAAAAGAATACCCGACTCGTTTCTGAAATCCTACATTTCCTATTCCAAGAGAGAGAAGAGATGGGAAAACATGCACATGGAGGCTCTTAAAACTCCACTACTTACAATCTTTGTACAATAGCCTCAGGAAAACTTTTTTTTTTTTTTTTTTTTTAAATTTTTATTTTTTTTTTACCTCCGGAAGATGTAGAGAGAAGTAAAATCTTCACCATGTTAAAGGAAAGAGAAGTCTGTAGTCTCCTGCCATAAATCATCCATTATTACTTGTAGGACTGGGTGGTGGACAAGTTGCATATCCTGAGCTGCAAAACACATTGTATTACTTGCAATATATATGCAAAAGAAGACCTTGTTTTAATTGTTTTGTTTGTTTGTTTGTTTGTTTTTACAAATTGCCAAAAACAATAAATTGAAGTTTCCACCTTCAAAACAGTGCAAATGATAAATCAGTTCTCTTTTGGTCACAGAATGTATAATTTGGACACTGGACAAAAACAAGTGATTTGTTACATTTAAAGTAATGCAAATAACAGGAAAAAAGCAAATGTAAATACAGCAGATAAAGTAATGTTTTAACAAAGCAGGGGAACATGTAGACATGAACAAGGGGGGGGGGGGGCAATTAAATCAATGCTGTAAACATATGTGGTGCTGTATTAAACCTGAAGTCAATCAAACGCTCTGTCAAAGAAAAAGTCACAATATTAAAATGATAAAAAACAGTGTTAAAAAAAGCTTTTTGTCCTCGTTTACATCGGCGGCTCTATCCGCAGTCGTCAAAGTCAACTTCAACCGCAGTCCTAATGATGTAAAATATTCATAGTGTTTGAAATATAATTCGCTGATCAAGGGTGCTGTTAACGATTCTAGAAAAGTATTTGGTTTGAAAGATGCGTTAAAAATGGAATGACGCTGTTTCAAATGTTGACAACATATTTGACCACTGAGACAGCGATGGACAGTAAAAACAAAAAAATAGAAATAAAACATTTAATTCTATTGCTGACATCAATTCCAATGTAAGGCTATTTAAAAATATCAAACCTGCATAATGAGTAACATCACTTCTTCAGAAATAACCCCAGATCAATTAGTAGATTCACGCAGTGCGCGATCTATCAAGAATGATTGTCGTTTTAAAGCATTGCAATGCCACAGTGCAGGCTCGAGAGATCAGAGTGCGGAAGCAATGGAAGCATTTGATAGTGTTGATTTAAAATGTTAAAAAATAATTCACATTAGCAAAGCATGCATGTACATCCTGCCCGCCATGAAAAAAAAAAAAAGAAAGAAAAAAAATCATCTTAAAGACACAAACATTTTCCCTGTTACACCCTCTTTAAATGTACTTGCAGGAGCTTGGTGTTACGCTGTCGTGTCCTGCTTGTGCCTTTGGCTGCGGGCCTTGTAAACTTCGATCAGCAGGTCTTTGACGTACTGGATTTCACGTTCTACCGACTCTGCCTTGTCCCGGAGCTCCCGGTTCCTCCCTTCAAGGCAGTGCAACTGTTCCTCCAAAGAATCTAGCTCCGCCCTTTTTCGCTGGCGATACCTGCGTCAAGCAAACAAACATTAAAAAAATTAAGATCTTTATGTGTCACACCACATCACATGTTACATTTCATCAAGTTGGAGCCCAAACAAACCTGTGAGCAGCAGTTTTGTTCTGATCTCTCTTCTTCTGTTTGCGCTCTCCACCTACAGCTGGAATGTCGTCCACTTCGTATTTCAAAGCACAGTGATCATCCTTCACCCTGCATGCTTGTCTGCACCCTGAAGACTCCAAGGTCAGACTCTCTCTCGACATTAAAAGACACTCTGGGCCCTGATCTTCCAAGAAATTGCAGTGTAAATCGTGTTGCGCTATCTGCAAACTCTCTGATTTCACCTGCTCGTTGATGTTGCCTAAGAAGCTGTGATAGGCCTCAGACTGCGATGTTGCTGGAAGGTAACAACCTTCGCTGATCTCCGATTTCCAAGAAACGCTGGCTTTTGTCACCTCCACACTAGCTTTGATAGTATTAAGCACCTCGTTGTTACTGGTGCCTCCGCTGACCTCTCTCATGCTATACATCAGCAGATCCTCTTTCTTATGTGAGGCATCAAGTGATCCACCAAAGCCAAATCCACCACCAACAACCTTCGCACCACCTATGACATCTTGACTGAAGCAGCAATTCTTCTCGTCTTTTGGTAGAACGGCACATCTCCTGACCTCGACTGCACTGCCCAGACAGTAGCTCTTCCCTACCAGCTGATCGTCCTCTACGCAGCCATAGCTACCGGTGAGGGTCACCGCTGAGTTACCTGAGTTACATCCTTTGGAACTCAACAAACTGTTATCATAGCCTTCACTGAACCTCACGCCATCAGGAACCCTTTTCCTACCACACCCACTGGGGCGACTGCAGCTGTACGGGGCGTGTCTTGGAATTTTGGATCGCCCAATGGGCCCCCCACAGATACTCAGCAGGTCCAGTTCTCCCGTTGCCAGGGTAACAAGAAGTGGGCTGGTTTCCGATTGGTTAGATGTAGAGTATGATGCGTATGGCAGCTGAGTGAACGGCTGAGGACCCGCCGGCAGTGGACCCCTGTCGCATTTTCCCAGCCTCGGCCCTTTCTCTTGCAGTGGTTCGGACAGGAAGTAGTCCTCCAGTTGGGCGAGTTCCTCTTGCAGCAGAGAGGTCATGACCTCCAAGTCAGAGGGCACCTGGATATCATTCTGAAGGGGTGAAGGGGGAAGGGAGGCATTGGTGGAGGAGGGAGGGGAAGGAGGGTTTGGGAGGTACGAGGAGAAATCCACTTCTTCCGTCATCCAGTCAGTGAGACCATCACCTATTGAGGGGGGAAAGTAAACGCAGTCGTTACATGCCATTCGGTAGACGAAAACATTACAGCTGAATAACATTCGTGCAAAAAAAAAGATATCAGTCATTTAACATCAGACGTAGCATTTTTCTAACGGCATAATCTGATCGACGATAGTAAATGCAACGCAACATTTGTTGAAAAAAAGTTGCAGCATATCAGTCGTAGCTAGTTTATTACTTACTGTTCAAGAAGGACGAATGTGCTGCAGTGCCGAGCCCACCTGAAATGGGGAAAAATATAAAAAAGCGTACTCGCTGCAACTCACCAATTAAGTGCTGACTCTCCTCTGACACCTCCCCCCTGCACCCCTGTGATTGGCTGTGGTTAGCCTGTGGGTGAGAGAGAGCGAGGGGGTCTGCCGGGCAGACACGAAGAGTCTTCCAAACAGGAGCTGATGTTGCCATCATTTTGTCTGTTGGTGCTTTGATTCAGTCCAAGTCCAAACATATGCTGGGAGCAAGCGGGGTCTGACAGATGGGCCACAGAGAGCAGGGCTGGGTGAGCATAATGAAACCTAGAGGGTGAACAACAGAGACAGGGATCAGAAAATGTGCAACCTGGGACCAGGACTATTGCTCGTGCCGCCCTCAGCAAGTTTCTCAACGGGACTCAGAAATCACCTGCAAGTCATCACAAAAGATCATTCTGAGCAGTTAACTCCTGAACTCGTGAATGCATCTTTTTACAATCTATCAACATACAACATAAATATTAGTTATCTAAAATAACATGAAAAGTCAACTCATCCAAAACAGAACTGGCACATCCGTGATACAGGTTCGAGAGCTGTGTCCATTGGGCTTCGACCAGCCCCTAAGCAAAAAACAAAAAAAACGCACTTGACATCCTCAACACACGTGGGACCCAGTGATGCTGTCAGCGGCCCAACTGTTGTCAAGAAGCACCAAAGAGCAACTCTCCAGACACCCCAATCATTAAATCGGATTAGTGCAGATGATCTGCTTCCAATCGCATGTTCCTTTTAAAGTAATCACCTCTGTTAGATCACTTAAGCAGTTTAGGCAACAGTAATGAGGTGTCTGAATGACAACAAACCTGGCAGCTGAAAGTGACAGAAATGTCACACTGCATCTCCAGTTTACAGTACATGGGTTTAAAGCTACACATTTACATACACCATCATACTATCACATAGTAGTGAACACACCTCTGATACTAACCCAGCCATGGACTCATAGTCACAGCAAACAAAAACAACCTAAATCCAGTGAACCTATAAATAACTTTATAGGTTCCTTTACCAAACCTCAGAGGGAAAATGTGCAATTTAGGCAAATAGTCTACGTAGAGATGTTTAAATGGAAATAATTGTATGAAGCCGAGAAAACAGCCACATAACAAACTCCGCACTTGTAACACACGAGCAGCAACAACACACTGCCAACAACAACAACAACAACAACAACAACAAACAAACAAACTTGACGCAGCTGCATGGACAGAGAGGGTTACAGAGAGTTTCACTTACTCCATTATTGCTGAGAAATATGTAGAGCACTTGGGGGTGCGTTGCTAAAGCAAAGCACGACTTCTTCTCGGGTCCAACAACTTCACGAGTTTAAAGAGCCATGTTTGAGCTCGGAATATCCGGGGCAGCGCGGCAACAACAACAAAAAAGGACGAGTTGTTGCTTTGTTGTGGTCGACCTGTAAACTGAGGAGCTGCTTATTGCGAGAAAGCATCAGTTCATTCACACCTAGCAACCAACTGCGTCACCGGGAGGAACCGTGGTGCTGAGTGTAGATCCCTCCGCCCCCACACGAAGGACAGCCCACAAACTCACTACTGCCAGGCTCCCGTAAGAAAGTAGTTACTCGCTCCTTAGTTAAAAAAAATAAAATAAAATGAAATAAAAAAGTTAAACCAATTCATGTAGTGCTTTGTGATTAACCTAATTTGTTCTTTTACAGCCACAAAATGGCGACGTCTTTCATATTAAAAACTACGGGAAAAAATTAAACAGGATGGAAGCGAATATAACTTTATTTAGAAAACTGAGCTGAAGTGCAAATGGGTTAAAACATACTTTTCACGTGTAATAATTAACTATCTTTAAAAAGAGGGTAAGGGGAGTTGATGAATTTAACGTTACTTTAAGTTTGAACTGAAATTGCCTAAACTTAACAAACTTCAGTAACAGTGGGTAAATAATTAAATGCATGTGGTGGGGGGTTCCAACTGAAGGGATACAACAAATAGTGTCTGCTAAATGTAGTGTTTATATCCCAGGGGTAATCTAAGAAGTAATCACAAACTGTAACGCGTTACGTGACGTCATTGTTTTTTCCCCATAGCCAGCTGTTGCTACAGTAACGGGGCAGTGTCTCTAGCTCGGGAGCTCGGTGGTGAAGACTACTCCCTCAAATAACTACCCGTAAAAATAACGTAGAAGGTTAATTAACGTCAACGCCGCCCTCCAAAACACTCCATTACAGTTCGGGCACTGTACTTTTACTATGTGGCGTGGCGGTTTTGTTTTGGACGGGGACTATTTGATTCACAGCGCACTTTGTTGTTCAGTTGAGGCAGTCTGTTGCATCTCCGTTGCATCAGTGGTCCGCGCTCACAGCGATTGGCTGTGCGTGCTCCGGCTGCGCGTCCGTCATTGGTTGGAATCCTCTACAGGTGAAATTTGATTGGTGGGTGGTAGGCAAGGCAAAGCGTCACTGTGTTGTTATCTTTTTTTTTTTTCTTCTTCCTGCAGTGCAGACTGTGCACATGTTTCAGGTAAACAAACCGGGCGTGGGTACCAGTGCTGCAGTGTTTAGAGCCGAGATAAGCTTAGACGTGGTGTGTTTCAGCCTGTGCTTATCTAAGTCTTGAGGAAAAAGTCTGTCCGTCTGATCAGACAGTTGAAACAAACAAACGAGGGTCTACTTATACTTATATATTTTTTTAAAAAAACAACTCTATAGTAGAAGTCAGTATTGTCATCAGTATCAGAGCAGTTACTCAGTTGTACTTATGTCAAGTCATGATTTAATTTTGTCTTCTTTTTTTTTTTTTTACTTTTGTAATCAACAGCTGTCAGCTCCTGTGGGTGCCAACTTTCCTGTTATTCAATGAGACAACTCAGAGTTAGTGAATAAAGGGAGATAAGTTATTCACCCTGTGACTGTTATCCTAATGTACTTTGAGAACCCTTTTTTTCCAGGCTAATTCAGTCAGACGCAGCTGTCGGAAAGCAAATTAATTTACTCGTAAAGACTGTCGATATCAATTAAGCGAGGAATAAAGCTTTGTTTTTCTCCTTTCAGCAAATCCCGACGCTGAGTGAAAGTGCTGTTCTCCTGTTGCTATAGTAATAGCGGACACTGCCCCCTATTTTAGACTTGTTTTCTGGTTGCTGTTGCCATGGGATTTGCATCTCTCTCTCTCTCTCTCTCTTTCTCTCTCTCTCTTTCTCTCTCTCTCTCTCCATACCTGCTGGTATCCTACCACCTCACCTCCGCTCCCTGTTTTTTTTCTGCACCCCTCCTTGTCTCACCATTCCTCCATCTGATTTGCTGAGTTGCATCTCTGTGACAATATCATTTTATGCCAAAAACCAATGGGCTTATTTCTACTTCTGCTGAATTTGCATATTGACGCTGGCGTCTAGCCTCGGTAAGATTCCAGAGAGCAACATGTCTGTGTATTGACTTAATGTCGGAAAACATCCAACTTGCATTGATTGTACATAATCACTTTATCCAGGGGGTTGTTTCCAGACAAAGAGGAAGCGTGTGCTTTGAATCAAGTTAATCTACACAAACTCTTTGTAGATTATGTTGAAGTAAATATTGAGTAGAACAATCTGTGTACTGTGACACACACAAGTCCATCTGTGTTAATCTGAGTCATAAAGGGACAGCCCTGTCACAGAGGAGCCATTCAGCAAAATGCCCACTGAGTGGTAGCTACCATGAGTGGAGCTTTGAGAGATGTGTAGAAAGGCAACCTGATGCAACCTAGATAAATGTGGTTGTAATGGAGACCAGATTGAGATAGTAGCTGGTGAAGTTGGAGGGTCTCCCAGGAAATCGCTGACTGCTCTCTCTGTCTGTATTAATTGGTCCACCGAGGGCTTCCTGTTTGCGCATCATGAGAGAAATCCAAGGTGTTCATGACAGCACCGCCACATTACCCCCTTGTATCCACTATTAAGTACAATTTCCTTTGTCACTATTTGGGAAAAGATGTAAAATGTGCAAATGAAGCTTCAAAATACCTTTAATTCCCCCTCTTGCATTAGATAATCCAAAGGGCTTAGTGTCTTAGAGCGAAACCCGGGTTGATCTAAATTTCTCAGGTTGTTAAAACATCAGGGAGTGAAGGGAAGGCCGTTAAACTTCGGATCAAACTTGATTTCAGATCTTTGTTATTATATGATAAAATTGCATTTCAGAAATACGGTCCACATCGCTGTCCACCAGTTGATACCCATAATCATTGTCTGAATATTGTGTACGAGCCCAGAAGTCAGAAAAGTGGATGCTGCATGCCAAGTGCACGTATGGCACGTTAGTAGGGGTTACACCATCATTTCATCATCATCTCTCTCAGAATTTATTGTCCTCAACTTTTGCCCCTCTTTGAACATGCGATGAAAACATGGAATTCAGTTACGACTTGTGAATGGGAGCCTCTCTGAGGGGATTTGCGGATTGTTTTTTGTGTGTGTGTGTGTGTGTGTGTTCAGCCTACAAATCACTAACCATTTGTTTCCATGTTTGGCACGACAACAGTTAGTAGAGATCTCGAAAAAAAAAAGTGACGAGCATAATAAAAATGTCATTCTTATCCGGGCTGAGTTAATCTGCATTCAGCCACGACGGATCTGAACCTGTCAGTCGCGGGGTGTTTATTTACTATCCCTCAAGGACTTCATGGTAAATTAGAGGTGTTTGATACGAAGGACCACAGCGTCGGCTTTGTCCTCCTTTGGGATGTGACAGCTTGTATAGAACATCACTCCTAACTAGCTCTAAGTCCTAAAGGTTGTCTCGAATGAAGAGCCAGACAAAGCTCGGCATACACAGGCCTGGCAAGAAAAAAAAAAACTGAACTCCCTGGTTTAAAAGTTTGCTGTAGTATCAACAGGGTAGTAGATTGTAAGATATTGTTGATGGAGTCAACAAAATTAACTGTAA
This sequence comes from Acanthopagrus latus, assembly GCF_904848185.1. Classification (NCBI taxonomy): domain Eukaryota; kingdom Metazoa; phylum Chordata; class Actinopteri; order Spariformes; family Sparidae; genus Acanthopagrus; species Acanthopagrus latus. Next base: position 7,677,051 of record NC_051051.1, read on the forward strand.
TCAAATTAAAAATAAGAATTAGTGTAAAATACTTATCGAGGGTCACAGGTTTGTACTCAGACTGACTGTTCGTGCATCACTTGCCCATTTGCAAAACTGTAGCTCTTTAAGCAAACAAGTCCCGAGTGGTTCCCCGGTGTCATTCGCAGCACTCAGGCCGTGTCGTGCCGCCCTGCAGAGCCATGTAACCTCCAGAGAGTCGGTGTCTGTCACCTCTGAGCTTTACACGGCCGACAGTCTTTCAGGCCATATGGTTCGTGCTCATAACGCATTTATGCCGTTAACTCAGCGGACATTAACTTAACAGCTGCTCAACTTTATTTCATACGTAACCTTTTTTTATAACGGTTATTCAACAGTCTCAGTTTAAAAGTAATGCTTCTTCACGAGGGGTTCCCAACCACCGGGACGCGGACCTGCCTTGGGTCTCAGTAGGAACTCAGGGGGCAGATGGAATTTATATTCATGTGATGCACTGTGTTTACATTTCACAAAAACAATGTAAAGATATAAATAAGAAAATTAATATGATTTATATACGTAAAAGTTTAGATATCCCACACACCCACAGCATAAAAGAGCTATAACCCTAACCCATGTTCTATGTGACCTACAAGCAAAAGAGATGATCAGCAAGAAGATCGGCCCCATCTTTTTATTCCCTCTAAAAATAAAATCACAGGGCAGCAGGATCATCCTCTGTAACACAAGGTGATGGTGCTCATACTGCTGTTGTCCACAGGGCCCCCCCTTTGCTACTGCTTTACATTCATCTGTTTCAATTGGAACTATCTGAACATCTGTCTTCTCGGTATATTCCATTCCCTTTTCACGTTTTAGCCATGCGGGTGAGCCTTTTGTTTAGAGTGACTTAAATCAGTTCAGATGCATATATAGGTCCGACATCACCCAACTTACAAGCAAACAAATAAACTTACACTTAGGGCGAAAATCAACACCATAGTGCCCCTGACAGTGTTCCTCAAAACGGCCAAGTTACAGACAAGGTTTAGTGGCTCTGTGGAACTTCTGTGTGGTGTTGGACCACCACTGAAAATCTGACCCGGGTTCTGAACAGAGAAATCTCACAATCCAGCAGCATAAAACAGCTTAAAGAAGATCATCCACCTTGCTTGTGTAGGCAACCGAGAGCTCACATAACATAACAATCAGCTCACTTAAGGGGCCAATAAGAAAGCGATTCATACGTTCACACTGATACAAATGATTATACAGAATCCTGTTTAATAATGATCAATCCTTTCTGATGCACTTTCTTTAATATGTATCTATGCTAGGACTGAGAACTTACAGTATGATACTTGCAGTAACATCAAGTTTTCACACTGCAGTGATATTGGAAAGCACTCCCCTTTGATGGCTGATAAAAAGAACAATATTCCTCTCTGGGGTGCAGTTGTGGCATCCACAGTCTATGTTTTTGTTGGCCTCATTAGGTCAGCGCTGGTGCTCATCCTCGTTTTTCCCCCTCCGGATATTTTTCAGATGGTATTGTTGTGCTTTGCCATGAAATCCGCAAAAAAAAAAAAAAATCATGTTCCTTGTATTGTAATTTAATGATTTGTATGTATTGTGGGAACCCCTATTCTGAATTAACGGCTGTCATATTACATCGCCTTCAAAGGGAGCGACGATGATTTGTTCAAAGCGTGCAAACATTAAGAGTGAATTTCACAAGTGGATCAGATGCATTTAGTGAAGGCTTCTTTCATCTGCCGTGTGTGTGTGTGTGTGTGTGTGTGTGTGTGTGTGTGGGCATGTTCGGGGCCGGGCAGGAGATATTTCCCTTTAATCTCCTAAATTACGCTGAACTCACATGTGGATATGAAAACTTATAAATTACAAATGTCTGGCGCTGAGATGTTATGACGGATGTGCGAGCGGAAGTCTCTGACAGCTGATGCTATAATCTCTCCCTCTGAGCTGAGACACATCTCCATTTCATCAGAAAACATTTTTTTTAAAGGGTTGTTTTCAGACAAGGTTAATATCCCCCATTAATATTGACAAAACACATGCGAGACGTGTGGTAATTAATTCACACCCCGACTGTCTTATTTGTGCTCCAAAGGCCGGCCCGTGTGTGTGAAAGTGAGGGGAGATCACCCCTGGCTCATTAATATTTCACCAACAATAAGGCTGGGTGTCACTCACGCTCATCATCACGGCAGTAATGAGCTCACACTGCCCTCTTAAAGATCTGTTTATTATGCAGCCGGGCGCGCCGGAGACTCAAAGATACTGAATGGCGCCATGTGTGAAAATCTCTCCCAAGGTCAGAGACGCGCAGACGTTGCGAACGTTGTCAATGAAGCTGCGGGGAGACAGACAGAGTCGTCTCTCGAGCCATAAGAGGGAACCTTCACCTGACAGAGGGTGAGGTGGAGGTTCATTTTTAATAAACATCGCTAAAACATCACATGGTTTTTGCTGCACACTGTGAAATCAAAAAGTGCTGAAACTAATCGGTACCTGTCAGGGGTAAGGTGTGTTTCCACGATTACTTAAACCTTCTCGCAGATCCCTGCATAAATTATCAGTCATATTTTATCATCTATCTTCACGTGTGCCGACCCGGGAGCCTGAGAGGAGACACGCTGCCTGAATGTTTTCATGTAGGAACTTGTTTATGGGGACTTCTTCTCCCTGAGATGTTTTTTTTTCTTCTTCTTCTTCTTTTATTTTGTACATGATTTAAAATTTCCCGATGTTGAATCATGCATGTTAACTCGCATGTAATTTCACTTCGTGTTTTTTTCGTTTTCATGTGGACCACCATCGTGCGGGGCGAGCCATGTAATTAATTACGGCGTGCCAGAAACACATACACGGGGGTTTGATTTGAAATAGAAACATCCGTAGATAACCAGAGTTAACGAACCAATTAACTAACTAAACCACCTGACTGTTGTTGTGTAAATAGGGAAGAGTCTTAAAAGGGAACACCTATTGTGTGCTCTCGTCTAAAAGGAACTGCTAGCAGCTCATTAGGAGATTATTTAAAGAAAGCTGGTAATTAGAGACTTGTTTGCCAGAAACGGTAATTAAGGAAGTGAGAACTTTGTAGCTGAATTTCCTCAGTTTAGCCAGTTTGTCAGCAACAAATTAATTCATCAGACAAACAAAGCCACAGATGCTTCATATATATATATTTATATATCTATATATATATATATATTAGATGGTAGTTTTACAATATCATTACAGGGCTGTTATTTATGAATTCTGTTAAAATGCTAATAAAGTTTTTCTTAGCATATTTATATAAAAAACAAACATAAACACTGTTTAATCTGCCTTTGGAACAATATGTAGAGTGATATTAAAGGTGCACTATGTAATTCTGGGGAAGGAGTTTTAATCAGAAGAGAAACCGATTAACAGAAAAAACAAACAAACACAAATGACTTATATTTGCGGGACCCTTCTAGCTCCACACAGCATTCTGGACATCTTGTTTATTCAGTTATGGAAATATACCAGCAAACTGATTCTGAATTTGTATTATCATGACCTCAAAATTGTGAATGTTTTATTTTGGAGTTTGAATTTCTTTTTCCCCAAAAACCACAAAGTGCACCTTTAACGTCCGAAGTATTTGGCACCATTGAATAAGTAACACATGACTCTCTTTTAAAATATTTCAGGATATTTTCTGCTAAAATGTGTCTGCTGTTTAGCGTTGGTTTTTTTTTTGTTTTTTTAAATATCAAGAGGCGACTTTATAAGGTGAGAAATGTTAACAAGCTCAAGAGAAAAAGTACAAATGTATCAAAAAGGAGGAAGAAATAAAAGAGGCGTCGGTTAGAGTGATAACACTGCATGCATAGTTCAGCTTCAGCAGTTCGAGCTTATATGAAGTAAGTGTTCCTCCTGAAGCCTCAAAAAAAAAAAATCATATTATTAATATTAACATTTTGGTAACAGAAGTGATTGATCTAACTGAGATCCACTGGCAGCTTGCTCGGACTATTGTCCTTCTCACGGAGACTGAAACATAAATACAACTCTTAGAATTATTCAGTCATTGCTGAACCCTCATTTGCTCAAAGGCATCAGGCTTCTTTTCACGAGAGCCCCAGATAATTCATCTCTTCGAATGTCCGATCCGTCGCACATCAGGTTGTGTGTCATCGATCCCAGCTGTGGCTGCGGCGGGGGAGCGGCTCATCAGGTCGGCTCGCAGGTGTCTGGGCGCTCGCTCAGTCAAAATCTGTCACCCAGTGGTCCCTCAGCTCATGAACTGCGTGTAGCCCTCGGCGCCCGTTACTATGACATCCATCCAGATCCTCATGGCCTCCGGGGACGGGGCCACCATGTAGTAGAGGCGGTCGTGGGTTTTCACACAGAAGGTCAAAGACGGGTTCGGGCTCTGGGGGATCACAGGAGGGGAGAGAGGGGAGACTTTTTAGATGGAGGGCTGCACCTGTTGCACGTTTATCCTCAGAGACATTAGTCAAAACAACTGAATATATAAATGTGTGTCAAATTAAGAAAAAAAAAAGAACAAAATATAAATCCATCCACACCGCTGAAATGAGCTCCACACTGAAAACATCCTTTTTTTTTTGCTGCGCACAAAACAGCAAAACCCCTGACAATATTTCACAGTGAATATAAATTATGAGTGATTAGAAATGTTGCTTTAGCTCAAGATTTCTACCTAACTGCGTCTTCGGACAGAATCAGTACTTATATTTTTTTCCCCAGCATCAATAAATAGTATTGTGGAATTGAACCCTTCAGATTTTATTCCATTATGATTTCTGATAAAGTAAAAACATCCATGCAAAAAAAGTAAAAAAAAAAAATCACAGATGAAGTGATGGAGAAAGAGAGCGTGGGTTACCTTGGTGGCACTGCGGAGGTGATCGTAATAAACCTCTTCAATCGCCTGAAAGTAAATGAGCCCTTTCAGCTTGGTCTCGTGCTTGTCTGAGCGGAGAGAAAAGAGAAAAGAAACATATTAAGATACATTACATTATGTCTCGCACTGATGCAAGACCTCTGTCAGCCCTGGCAGGAGACGGTACAATCATCGGGGCGACGCGGGGAAACATTTGATGTTTGTTTTCGGTCAAATCATAACAGACAGTGTGTTTTATTTAAACAAATGTTTCTCATTATTCTTGGACCCTGGCTCACACCTGTGGAGAGGTATTCTAGATAGACATGTGGACTGATTACATTTAAGATATTTTATTCTGGAATAGGGGCCAACAAAGAATCATCTGAAATGTCAGAATAAGATGCACATTTCTGTCTAGAAATAAATTAGAAATAAAGGTTTCACAAATGGTCATAGAAAATGGAAACCCCACGCCTGATAGATAGATGGATGGATAGAGTGCTGTGGATGACATGGGTGAGTCGTAGTAAATCCGGCTGGATAAAGTATTTCAGGGTGGGGGTGGGGGGGATGTACAAGGAAAGACTGATGTCAACGAATGAAAACGTAACTTTCCCAGGAAGCTGGCTGAAATAAATAAAAAAAAATTTACGTTTGGACAAATGTTCCTCTTTCTGCTGTTATCTGGCGATACATTTAATTAAACAATCCAATAAGCCAGTAATTGTCTGAGGGTCGGAACAATGTTGAAGTGAGACGCACATGATTGGGAATCAGATGTGGTGTCAGATATTATAGACATTGTGTGACGCTCACAGTGATTCTTGATGTGGTGACCTGTTGCATGTGATAGTGAGCTCAGCCGTGGAGTGTGATATTATTGTGGAATGTTTTTGATCAATCACTGCAGAGGGGAAAAAAAGTGTGCAGAATTCACTGTTTTTCATTGAAATTTACACATTCTAATAACCATCATTAATAGACAGTAAGTGTATGGTTAAATACTTTAGAAATAATCGAATTGTTTATTAACAGTGAAATAACTGTTTACTAAAGTTTAACTATAAATTTACCATTTTATTAATGATGGTTATTATAATGCGTTACTGTAGCTTTGCATTTTTCTGCTATCCTATACTCCTGTACTCCATCACATATGATGGCACATGCGATACAGTTTACTTCTCTACATTTATTTGACAACTTCAGTTAAATGATGATGTAATAATGTAGAGGAAAATATAAATGTTATTGATCCACGAGAAGAGATTCACAAGCAAAGTAAAAAAGTAGTTCAACCGCATTCAACAGCTTCAACACTGAAGTGATGAACATGATTATAATACAATAATTCCTATATTTTTCTGCATAATAAATGCTTTTAAAGTATATTTGATCCTTACACTTTTGTACTTATAATACTTAGTACGTAACATTTAGTTTTAACAGAGTATTTCTACACTGTGGCGTTACTACTTTGTATTAAAGAACAAGATCTGAGCGCTTCTTCCACGTCTGTTGTTGAACAAAACTCAGATCTAGATGGAGAAAGAAACCCGACACAAAAACAAGGAGAAAGGTGTTAAGTCCTTTTTTTTCCCAGCAACACATACCCCATGAATAGGTATGAGCAGCACTGTGTCACAGTAAAAGTTAATTAAAAGTGGGAGTCTATTTCAAGCGATGCCTCAAGTCTTTACCATCCTATTAATTTGACTTGTTTTCTTCACTCCTACTTTGTCTCTGTGGTTTTTGGAGCCTCGTCCCTGCCGGCGAGGTTCACTTCCTGAGATCTTTTGTAAATCAGAAAAAGAGAAAAGCCTCTTTTTCTTTTTTTTTGGTACGTATACATTTGATCTGATTTCCCTTTAAGCAGGTCAGACCTTCTGTCCGGTCCTTTGGACCTGCTCTTCTCTGTTCACAGAATGTCTTGAAGCATTTTGAAAAGCCGTTCCATGCTGAGGCGCTCGGTCGTTACGATTCAAGGAAACCTGCGGATGAGAACCCAGCGGACGCACTCGCTGGGCTGATTCTCTAGTTTGGGGCTAAACTGAATGCATTTAAGTGCGAGGGAGACTTTTTTCTCGCATGTTGTCTTCAAATAAAATCAATTCAAAGAGTTTCTGAGTTCCGCTCTTGTTCAAACAAACAGTGGTCTCTGCGTCGCTTCCCTCCACACTGGAGAAGAAACAAACATCCAGCAACAATTAAAGGCAATCTTCTGAAATACGTCTGACACTTTCTCCTGCTTTCCCCTTTTCCCATAAGTCAAATCTGCTTAGTAATGAGATAAATGTTTTTGAAATGTGAGTTTCGTTTTATTAGTCACGAACAAGCCAGGAGCTAGCCTCCTCCCCAAGAAAAACACATCCAGAGAAAGTATTGCATCTTATTTCATCACCATCATCACCATCATCTTCGTCAGGAGTAAGAGGGTGAAAAGGCTAGGCAAGTGAGTGGAGAGAGACGGGGGGGAGCAGGGAGAACAGGGGCGACAGTAATGAAAATACCCTTGGATTCTATTTTGAACTTGATTGTAAAATAATGTCTCAAATATGAGCTTGTGAATTATTCAGAAAACTAACTGTGCCCGTTTCAAAGTCGGGGGACAGTCTGATAGACGCGGATTACAAACTGACTCCGGCCTTAACACACAAGAACAAGGCGGAAAATTCCACTTAGTGCAGCTTTAATTAGTGTTTGGTTCCAGATGAACAAACGCTGCACGGGACAGAAGTCGGGCTTTATTGAAAAAAAAAAAAAAAAACACAGCAAAGACAGCGACGTGTTCGTTCTTCAGAAGGGGCCTCGGCACTGCTGTCGGCTGAAATGAATAAATCAGGTCCGGGCCTCGTGTACACCAACTTCTCTCCATAAAGTTCTCAGTTTATGAATACGATATATATGTGCAGTTTTCTTATGTGAGCAAATTGGTTTGCCTTTAATCTGAAGCCCCTGAAGGCCGACGCTCGATTTGGACGAGCCAAGCAGAACTTTGAACACAATAGATTCCTTTATAGTGAATCCAAAGAAGTTAATATAAGTGACGCTTTCAGTCCTTTATCCTGTGAAGTCGTGGTGGTGCAGAGGACGCCGAGTAGAGGCTGTGACTTTGACACCTCAAAGGCACCTCGGAAGTTTTTTGTTTTTTTTATCTCAAATGGAGTTTGTAAATTTGCAGATTTCTGAAATGGACTTTGGTGGACAATCTCAAAAATATAACACAATATTTTTTGGATGATATTACGAGCCAGATATGCAGTCAGATGCTCAAAAAACCATACAAAGCATTCTACAACACATGTGGCACGTGCTGTATGTAGTAAGATAATTAAGGACGGAGGAGCTTGAAACAACTGAACTGCTCTAATATAAAAACACCACCCTGATGTGGACCTGTTGGCGTTGGCATAACTCAACTCTTCTCCTTTGCTCTGAAGAACGTTTTTTATTTTTCTCTGATCAGGTTTGTCATCTTTAAGATCCCTCTGCACTTACTGCATGTACAAGTGAGCGAGCGCTTTTGTTAATATTTGGACATTTGCAGGTACTTGCCTCAGTGTGTATTTCTATAGTGACACAACAATTAAATCATCAAGTAAATAAGAGTTCAAAGGGGCAGAGGATCATGGGATGGGTTTGATTTATAAAAGGCATCAAAGCTGGCTTCTCTTCCTTACTGAAATGAATTGTAACACAACTGGAAGTTCTAGATGTGATTCCTCTAATTTGTATCTGCGTGTGCTGATTATTTTGTGTAAATGTAGCTGGAGAGTCACCGTGTCCTCACCGACGTAATAAGCGAAGTTCCTCTTGAGGCGGTCGAAAACGAACCAGCGTTTCTTCCACGATTTGATCTTGCCGCCCATCTTCACCAGGTGGCCCTTGCACATCTTCTCTGTGAGGATGACGAAGGGGCAGGTGTCTATGCTGTGGCCCGACGACTCCACGTGGGCGCGCAGGTCGAACTCCTCCTTGCGGTTCGGCAGGTAGCGTGTCATTGGACGGGCCTGTGAGGAAAAGAGTCACATTGTTAAAACACTGTGAACCGAGCGGTGAAGATACAGGAGCTGTCAACACATGAGACATCTGATTTTAAGACAAATCAACACTTTAGGGATTCGTGTTTACAGCAAGTTCAGCATCAAGCGCTAATGCTGGTGATTTAAAGGTCCAGTGTGCGGGATTTTTGTAGCTCTCATGGCAGAAAATAACATATAATATCAATTGTTAGCTTTTCATTGATGCATAATCATCTGAAACTAACGCTTCTTGTATTTTAACTTGGAATGAGTCTTTAATCTCTACAGAGGGAGCAGGTAGTATTGATTTGAAATCATGGTTGTGTCCACCTGATGAATGAATGATGCAACACTTTTAGCTCTTTTTTGGTCTCCACCGACCCCTGAGAGAAATGTCCGCTTTTGCGCCTTTGTTTGTCTTCTGTTTTATGATCAGCAGATAGTGTACTGTGGGCTTCTCAGAGCTTTTTTTTTTATTTTGCAGACAACAAGACGAAAATGACTCTAAGGAGCAACAAGGCTTAAAAACGAAGCAGTAAAATGAGATCTGTTAACGCCAAAACAATTAACTAAAAAACTCTAAGGGCAGAAACACAGTCCCCCGCAAGTATGTTGTTGCGTTCTGGAGTGTGTCACCCAAAGATCGCAATGCAGTCTGGATGTTTTTTGTAGCATAAAACAAAAACAGGCATCTGTCTTGAGTTCCCCAAAACAAGCATGGCTGAGCAGTTTAACGAAGCTCCAGCTGAACACGTCTTTTGTTTTCCTCCTTCTGTGCAGCAGCGGCACATATTCCTCCACAGACACCATGTTTGTTTACAGCTGCTAGTCACAGAATCGTTCTGATCAGCTCTTGATCGCCATTTTGGACGATTTCAGGTTTGATGCCTCCACCTGTGCTTCAGATTGCATGTTTAATATGTTTATCGGAGGACACGCGCTCGTAACAGCTGTGCCAGGTGTTGCCATTTGGACCACGTGTCTGTGACCTGCGGGGAACTGCAGAACTGAGTGACAATAATGATAATGACTCCTTTTCTTGTTATACATTCATTTGATGCAAAAAATGAAAAAAAAAAAAAAAAATTACAGCAGCTTTAAGAACAAAGACAGCTCTGATGATAAGTGATCTGAGGGTGTTTGTTTACTCACACGCCTGGTAATTAAATACAATCAGTCAGGATTAAAGCTTTAATTATGTGTACATTATATTTCTTTGTGCGCTCCCCCCTCCATTTCTCTCTCTGTTCTTCCTCTCCGCCCTTCTCTCCATTCTCTCCCCTTTCTCTCCCCTCCCTGACAATCTTTGATCTCCCCCCCTTCTCCCAGCCGCTCTTTACTGTCTCGCCTCTCATCCTCTCCCCCAAGTCTCCCTCCCTCCCCTCCCTCCTCCCTCCTCTCCCCTCCTCTATCCTCTTCTTCTTCGCCCGTCTCCTCCCGCTGCTCCACTGACCTGGGAGAAGTGCTTCTCTCTCATCTTCACCTCCTCCTCCACCAGCCTCTGCCTGTGGGCCGTCTCATCCAGGAGCCTCCTCTCGGCCTCCTCTCGCCTCCTCCGCTCCTCCTCCAACATCTGCCGCCGAGCCTGCACCTCCCTCTCCTGGGAGCGTCGGGAGAGGAGACAGAGGAACAGATGGAGAGGAGAGAGGAGAAAAACAGCAGTCGGGGGGGGAACAGAGACGGGGACAATATGTAAATTTAAGGCAAATATTGCAATACAAAGTGAACGACTGTCAGAAGAGGCTCGTGAGGATACAAGTCCCAATCCAGGGTTTTGTAAAATATATCCCTTAAGTCTGTATATAGAGGGGGAAGCTTTGCTGATGTAAAATGATCCTTTGCAGCTTTCAGACACTTACACACAGGCCGACTTTGTTTCAACAATGTCGAAATAACACAAAGGTAAATAAACTACCTCGTTTCACCACACCTCGAGCTCGGGGATCACTTTGAGAGCATCAGACAAGAGAGACCCCTGTGATAATTCAAACGTTATTGTTCGTCAACTTTCAGAGGCGGATTTACGTTCGATGATGATGTGATCACGTCATATTGTTGCTTTACAGAAATGAATGTTTTTTTTACTCAAAATGTTACCAAAAATCTATAATATTGGGTCATTAAACAGGTTTTTTTTTGTTACACGTATGTAGAGTTTTTGTCTGATGAAATGCAGAACAGTGAAAGTGTGTTGCAATAAACATATCTTTGATTATCTCATAGGTGATTTGCATACATCTGTCATATCAAGTCATACAGTTGAATCATTTTATTGCCCTAACTTCAGCATCAAAATCTATTATGTCTTTTATCTACATACTTCGCTGCAAAGCTGTTATTAATGTTAACAACAGTGCAGATTGTGTTCTCCATAGCTGTCACTCACAGTGCAGACACCCAGTAGGTTTGTTGTGTGATATTCACAATAACCGTGATTTAAAATATGAATGATATTGTGTCAATAATAAATACTTGATAATATTTTCGTGTTAAAAATCTGGTGTTGTGCATCTTTTCTTCATGGGTTCATCTGGTTGCCTTTTCACTATTAATTGAGCATAATTGTTACACTTTTTTTCAATTGCATTTAGCAGATGCAACTTACATTAATCCATGCATACATCCATACACTGACCAGCACATCAGGAGCAGTTTGGGGTTCAGTATCTTGCCCAAGGACACTTCAACATGCAGACCAGAATCGAACCAGTGGCTTTACAATAACAAGCGGTCAGCACTCCCCTCTGAGCCACAGCCTCCTCCCTACTCTGATATTTTGAGGGTCATTTATTTGCCAAAAATGAGACAAAACATGCTGTAAAGTATGTCTAGATTGATTACAATAATTTTCGTCCCCTTAAATTTCTATAGACAGCTGTCTGAATATGATAACTGTTTCCCCACCTCATTTTTTTTTACATAGTTGACTTTGTCTCCACCGACTCTTTAAAAGCATTATTTCTTAAAAGTGCTCTGAAAAGTAGTGAGCACCAGGACATGTTACTTAACAAATGAAAACTGACAGACTAACGTGCTGCTGCTGCTCTCGTTATTTTGCGTTTCATGCTGAGTCCATTCATACCGTTGACTCCACAACCTTTTCCCGCCATACTGATCTGCTTCTCATACTGATCTCAGCGCTGCGTTGCCTCATGTCATATATATTGACGACCGTTAAAAAAATGTCTCTTCCTCTGAGTCCTTATGTCCCCAAAACTTGTCAACACAAGTACTGAAAACTGTTTAAACATGTTCTAATATTAAAGCATTCATTACTCTGGAGGTGTGAACGGGGGAATCTAATAATTACTTTCTGTAATAAATGGTAAATGAAAAGTTAATGAAAGACTAGTTAATAATTATTTTGCTGTTGAAATGAAGTGCTTTTAAAGACATCAGTAAGCAATCGTTAATTGCATTGCTATTACTGATGTTTAGAATACTTAACAAATGCTGTGTAATTCATCTATACTACTAACTCAATTTTAATTTATTACAAACGTATCATCATACAAATCATTTTGCTTATAAAAGGTTAGGCAACAGCAAAAAAAGGGCCTGTTATGTTATCCCACAACCACACAGAGTGTTGTTTTATTTGACTAACAGTCCAAAACCCAAAGATATTAAAGTTTGTTATCAGTTATGACACAGAAATGCAGCAATTCTTCACATTTAAAAAAGGGGGCATCAATCATCAAATTTGGGGGCAATATTGTTTGATTCATTTTCTGTCAAACTGGCTGAAACCTTAAATAAAGTGTTGGGATGACTGGTGTCAGTGACGTCCAGTTGGGGTCAAAACTCTGCAGCGCTCGTGTTGTGAACTCACTCTGTTCTCTATCAGCCTGGCTTTCTCCTGCTGCGCCTCCTTCAGCATCTTCTCCATCTCCTCTATCCTCTGGGCCTCCAACCCACAGGCACTACAACACACAGAGGAAAGGAGTGTGTGATGACACGAGTACGGCAAGGATGAAAAAAAAAAAAAAAGTCAACAGACATGCAGCCTGGGAACTAAACACTGAGAGCAAAAAAAGAAAAAAAGGAGATGGAGACAAAGGTTTCCTCATGAACAGCAGTAAGTTCAGTGACCCTTCTCCTGGGAGAAGTCGGGGCAGACTTGAGTGTTCCCATGGAAACAGAGCCAGTCTCTCACCTTTCTGGGGTACAGGCGGAGTTGCCGGTGGAGACGCTGGTCTCCATGCTGTCTGAGCTCTCCAGGCTCAGGGTGTCGTACGCCTGGCTGCCGCTCGGTGGCAGCTGGTGGTGCAGGATGGAGTGATGGACTGTGGGAGACAGATCTGTGCAGGGAGACAGCTGTCACAGACTTACAGTGCCCTCTACTGATGGTGCAGAGTCATAGCTACTCGCTGATTATAACCAGATCCAGAGCATGTTAAAACAAGGAGAGCCGACACATGCAGTTCAAGAGAGAGATGCTCTGAATTTGTAGAGTGTTTAATAGTTACGAGCGGCTGCCAGGTGAAACCCTGCAGTGTGTTAAACTGTGGAGCTGAAGTACCTTTGTTCTGCAGAGCAAACTGCCTCCTGGGGTCCATGTCCAGTGGGTTTGACAGCATTAACTGCATCCCCTGAAAACACATCATCACACATTGAACTACTTATTAGATTTTTTAATTAATTAATTAATTTTTTGTGTTTCCATGTTTTAAAGTGACGTGTTCACCTTGGTGGATGCATTTCTCTCATGAGCAACGCCGCTGGAGTGTGGCAGGGCTGCAGCCTGTCCAACCTCTCCATCTGATTTGGACTTTAACAGCTAAGAGAAGAAAAGACATATAGTTTCTTATTTTTTTCACATTAGAGGAGGAAGCGGATATACTTTTGATCCAGGAGTTCTCACCCCTTTCACGTTATTTTCTTATTCTGGAGGATCCTTTGAAAAGACTTGCAGTGATACAAACATTTGATTACGGTTTGTGGTTAAAAAAATCTTTTTTTACACATCTTCTTCTCTCTGAGCATAATTTTGATCATTTTAGTTACTACCTGCTTTACATCGAGTTTAATTTGCTTGAAGGAAGTGATGTGACCCCTGACAGGCAGCATGTTGATGTATCCTTGAGTAAGATACTGAACCCAAAATTGCTCCTGTGGAGCACCATGAGTGGTCAGTACACTAGAAAAGTGCCCTTGAAAAGCCTTTCTAGTAATGATATTATTGGCCAATCCATCTCAAAGTATGACAGTGAATTGAATTTGTATTATAAGTAATTAAAAAAATAGCTTTAATAAAGCTTATTTGTTTCTTCCTTTTTTTCTTAATAAAAATATTCCCTCCTCATCAATTTCAAACGGTGAAATACAGACAATGGTAAAAATAAACTGTATAAAGTAGACCAGTAATTGATGTCTCAAGTCAAGTCTGATGTGATGAGTTTTCAACTTGCAGGTGTAAGTTGTGTCTCACGTCATTTATTCCCTGTTCATGCAACCTGTAAGTCATCAAAAGAGGGATATTTTCATGAAAGCGTTAACATTTGATGTGTCTCCTTGTCAAAAATGATCTTAAGTGTCACTGAAACCTTGTATCTCAGAATCAGCACATGTAAAACTTTTGGCTATGGATTCTTATTCCAGCTCAGGGTGCGTTTGTAAGTGAAAGACAAATCTAGAGTATCTCAGCATCTCCAATTAAATAATCGAAGCAAAGTTTCTTATTTAGCCTCACACGTCTCAGTCTCAGTGCAAATGTGTCCTATTACAATTCTTTTTTTTAGCAGTAGGAAGTTTCACAGAAATTAGTTTGGCCCACTAGAGGGCCACCAAGTCATAAGAATATGGATAGTTGAGCGGCTGGTGAGAAAGTTCAGGGAGTTCATGGCTTTGAGCTGGCATTGCAGTGAGGGAGTAAGAGTGGAGAGTTTACCTGCCCCTGTCTGCGTGCGGAAAAAGACTTGGCAGGCAGCGGCGGAGGACATGGCCGAGGCTCTCCGGCCGCCATGATGTCCTGGTACCAGCGCTCGAGGTTAATAGGAGGCATTGCGTTCCTGCTCAGCTCGGGCTGGCTCTGAGGTGATGATGACAAGCATCCAGCCAAAGGAGAGGTGTGGAGGGGGGGCAGTGCAGGGATCAGTGACAGAACATCAAGCAGATAAAGATAAACATTCATGTGGACATTCAGGAAAGACTAACAAACCTGCGCAGAGAGAAAGGAGGAAGGACCACGTGCAGCCGAGTGGCATGAGAAGGCAGATTCAGAGGAGGCCAGTTGGAATGATGCAATAGAGGCAGAGGAAGAGGAGGGATCAACTCTCTGCATCCCAAAGATCTGGCTTAACTGACTGACTGTGATGTACTCCTTCACACAAGACAACACACAGAGAAACGTACATTCACAGAGCCAGGAGAGAGACAGAGAGGGAAGAGAGAGGAAACGGATGAGAAGCCATCAGAGAGAAAACATGTCAGAGAGTATGTGGCAGAGAGCAGGCAGGAGTGTCTACCTCACACGGCAGAGCTGGAGCGACAGCGAGGGAGAGGCAGTGGAGAGCGGCGGGGGAGGAGGAGCGAGGTGGCAGAGAAGCACTTCCATACATCTTATAGACATCAGAGAGCCTGAGGTACTCCTGCATCGACAGCCAGAACACAGGGATAAGGAGGCTGAAGACAGCGAGAGTCGACACTTAGAAAAAGTCATGCGAGGATGCACAAAGCAAACGCAACCCACTCACCGTGTCACTTTACAGTTTCGTCAGAGTTTTGTTGTTTTTGCATAATCATCTGTTCATGTCGATGGAACAGTTCTCTTAAAAATGATTCGGTTTGAGATTTTACAGCCATACGTGAAGAAAGTACAGGCCTCAAACCAGTCAAACTAAGAACATTTGCTCAACAACCGTACTACCAGTATTTCCATTTTCTGCAAATTTTATTTCCACTTCCACTATATTTTTAAAGGCAAATGTACTTTTTACTCAACAACATGTATTTGGTAACTTTAGTAACTTGTTACTTTACAGATTGCAAGTGGCATCAGAGCCAAACTAGCACATTTCTAGGCTCATAATTGTATTTTGTACTGTCAATCACTGCAGTCTGAAACACTCTGTTTTATCTCTTTAAGGCCCTCCCCCTCATGAATACCAAGCCCGCTCTGATTGGTCAGCTCACACATGCCTGAGCCAGCACCGCTAACAAAAACAGAGCAAACGTGTGACATGGTGATGTACTGTGATGTCACAAAATCATAGAATTAAAGGGCGAGACTACTGAGGATGCGTTAAAGGGGCAGTGTTTTCTGTGGAAGCCAGGGGAGGAGGACTAGAAATGAACAAGGAAAACAAAACTCCTCTCTATTCAATATATTTTACTGGCAATCTGATATAGAAAAAACACTGACTCTGAAAAATCCTACAAAATGTTAAATATTGGATCAAATAATGAACCAGGTGGATAATAAGTTTAGCCTTAATATAAAGTATATACATGTAAATATACTTTTAGGTGCACTAAAATGTACAAACCACAGACAAACTTCACACATAGAGAAAAGGCAGAAACACTGCAAGCTCGCCGTTTGTCAGTATTCGCTATCACACCATCATGCCCACCACCATGTTTGTTTTTTCTTATCATGGGAACTGCAGCGCAGGCATTTTAGGATTTGTTAGGTTTTGTCACAAAGAGGATTTTAATGGGATTTTACCTCTTGTGGCCTAACAGGGCAGAGCTCTGGGGAGGGGACGTGAGGGGAGGAGGAGGAGGAGACGGAGGCAGAGGAGGGACTGGGGCTATGAGGAGGACCGTCCGCATAAACGAGGTCAGGTTCGCTGATGTGGAGAAAGTCCTGTTTGAAAAGTTCATCTAAATTTAAAAAAAAATATTTGCTTGGAAGGAGTTTCATTTTTGAGTACTTCTCCTCAGGTTGTGATATTGATGTCACATATGATTCCTCCTCACCTCTTTCATGCTGCTGTTGGGCTTCGGGAAGCTCCTCCCCCCTGTCAGGATGTGGTACCTCTTCTCCAGGTGACACAACCTCTCCTGCTCCTGAAAGCCGGAAACCAGCATGGATGTACTTTTAATAACTAGCATTGTATAATGTTTTCTGTAGTAAATGATCTGCATACTTCTTCAACCACTTTTAAATATATGCCTCCTGTATAGGCAGAAGTACTGACCTTCTGTAGCAACTGCAGAGTCAGCGTCCTGTCTTTAACCATCCTCTCACACTCCTGAGCCGCCTGTAGCCCCAGCTGCTTCACCTGAGCCTCCAGAGTGCCCATCTTCTCCTGTGAACCAACATGTCCAGTTTCATACAATCTTACATTTATGATTAATGTTTTGCACACACACATATATGTGTTTTCTGCCGTCCCCACCTTCCTCTGGGCCACACTGCAGTGATACTCAGCTCGCTCTTGTAGGAGCTGTGAGCTCTGAGCCTCCTTCCTCTCCTCCAGGCTGCTCTCCTCCTCCAGCTGACAGAACTCCAGCTCCTCAAACTGCTTGGTCCCGACTTCCAGAGCTTCAGTTTTCTATCCAGATATACACGCAGGTTATTCGCACTGTTTGAGATCATTTGAACAGAGATATTAAAGGATAGAGCTGACATATGTTTTCCTATTATTAACAAAAAATCCATGAAAAGACCCAAACTTGATACATCTTGCTGACATGTTCCTTCCTCGTGACGAATAGAGATCAGAGAAAGCTGCATTTAATGTAATAAATTGCCCCCAGTGATGTCACTCACTGGCTATGATGCATTGTGGGTAATGTAGGCAATTTATCAGCTTACGTGCAGCTTCCTCTGGAGCCACATAAGGCTTTGTACTACTTTTTTCACATATGTAGTCCCTAAGACTTACACTTCAACAAGACAAAGGGACGAGCCACGGTTTTTGGGGGACAGAACTCTTTTGTAAGCCAAAGCTGAGTGTTTTTTTCTGACCAGACGATACACAGAGCATCATCACAAGATAAAATAGAAAATTTGACCTTAAGAAATGATAAGTTGCAACATGCAGAAATGTGTCTTGCCAAAACATATTCTGGCAACTGGGTTGTGCACATACAGGGGTGAAGAGGTAAAAGAGGGAAAGGAAAAGAAAGTACTGAGATGTGGACATGAATATATTGTTTTCATTAAGGGTGTTTTCATGAAAATTGCTCATAATAGGATAAACAGACACCGGCCTTTGCCTTTAATGTCCACGATGAAGTAGCCAGCCTATAAACACAAGTGTTCTCATCTGACTTGAACCATTCATGGTGAAATGCATGCAAACCTTTTTAGGGCAAAGCTGTTAATGAACATGATTAATTATTACTAATCAAGCATCCAAAATGAGGGGACAGCAGAAGCGTTGTTTACTGTTTGGTCACACTCACAAGTGGCGCTGCTGTGACCTTAAATGATTAGATAACAAAGAGCGACAGCAGGAAAAGAAGAAAAGCTCACTCTGCAGATCTACGAGTAGCTCTAAGTGCTTCAAAACAGAGTCAGCGTTATACGTCTGCGGCCGGTTCTGTGCAGGTCACACTACAGTACTGTGGTGTTTGATATATTATAACTCACTGTTGCCAGCCAGTGGGCTGCGTGAGAACACTGACCCTGCTGAGCTGCTCCTGTAACTGTTCCCTTAGAGACAAGGGGCACTTATCAAACTGCCTCTTCAGCTCATTGTACTCATTCTTCTGCTTTTCCAGGACCTTCCGCTCAGCCGACACATTAGCCCTCCCCTAAAAACACATAGAAACACACACACACACACATACGCACAATTGGGTATGCATCCACACACACACATAAACACACAAGCACACGCACACACAGACCAACCCAGGGAGAAACAAAAAAAAAGAAAATCACAGACAACTCAAATCCATGCAGCCAAGCTTTAAAGGCTGAGGTGGTTATTAGAGGATTGAAGCAGAGGTTAGACTGGTAGCAGAGTTAGAGGTTACAGTGCTCAGTTACATACACGTGGGAGAAAAATCAAAAGGTGTGTGCATGTTTGAAACTACATTTTAATGTCGGTCACATTCAGATAAAAGTCGCCAACGCACATCCCAGAGAGAGGACAGTTTGTGCTTTGTGTTTTTTAGGGACAAACAGCTAATAAACAGGCAGTGCAGGTCAGTTGAAGATCTGTAGATGTTGTATATCTAGACAGCTGTGTACATTCAGGAATGAGTGAGTTTTTAAAATAATCAAACACAGGAACGTTTCCAACATTCACGTGCAGTAGCTTTTGAGCAAACTGACATGACACAGTTTTGTGTTCCTGGGCTGCCCACCTTCTCCTTCTCCTTCTGGGTGGCCTTGTCCAGCTGGCTGAGTTTGAGCTGCAGCTGAGAGATGATTTCATTCTCAGCCTCCACCTGCTCCTGCTCGGCTCGCCGCTCCGCCTGCAGCAGGGCCTGCTCCATCTCCGCCTAGGGACAAACACCGAGTCACAGTCTGCGGGCCACCAAATGCCATCAAGCTACGTAAATACCCAGAGGTGAAAATAGAGAGCGCATACAAATGAGGAGTGTCTGCTTCTATGTGTGTGTGTGTGTGTGTGTGTGTGTGTGTGTGTGTGTTGACCTCCTGTTTGGTCTCTTGTAACTGCCTCTCCAGTTCACTGACTCTGTGCTTCAAGTCATCAACTCTGGCCAAGACCCTGCTCCTCTCCTCCTCAAGATAGACCTGCTCCTGACCGGCTAACACCTCTTCACACTGAGGGCAGATTCAGTTAACACTTTAAATGAGCTGGCAATCATAATAATGACATTAAACGTCTGATTTATCTCTTGAAAAATGCAGTTACTACCGTTACTCCAGTCTGTGAATGCTGACTATTAGGACAGGGACTAGATTATATTGTATGAGAGCGTATAATGAATAAATTTATCCAGCAATCTTATTTGGTTAAACCTTTAAATATTATTTGAGGATTACTTGAATTTTTCTGAATTACTCATCGCAAACATTAAAACGATTCAGTACTGATATGATGTTATACGACATACAATTAGATTTAGATTTAAGAGGCGATTCCAAACAATCCACACTTGCACACCTGCATGAATGTGTGTATTACCTCTTGGTGTGTGCTCTCCGTGCTGCTGGACTCCTCTCTCTGGGTCTCCTCATCGTTCTCTCTCTGGGCCCTCTGAATGGACATCCCCACTCCCGCGTCCGAGCCGGGTCCTCCAGCGCCCCCTAGCAGCCCGCTCCTCACCGCCTCAGCCAGCTCCACAGCGCTGTCCTCATGATTATACTCCGCACACAGATTGAGGATGGTCTCCAGCCTCTGACGCTCCTGTAGAAGACGTAAGCAAAGCTGTGAGCACGCATTATAAACTGTATTACAAATCAGCTTCGAGTGTCCTTGTGTGACATTGTCCCATTTGCAGGCAGCTGTCGCTCAGCCGCTGGCACGGGACAACCGTAACCTGATAGCAGGAGGGCCGAAGCTGATGTAGTTCATCTCTCAGGAGGGGTTCATAGTAAAACCAGTCAGAAATGTTCATGAATGCAGCATCTGACCGTTACAACTGTAAGAAGACGTGATTGAGATTTGTTTGCAGCGGCTGACGTCTGTTTTGTTTTGTTTTTTTTACCGTCTGAGCAGAGCTGCTTTTAATGTTCCTCTGTGTTCTGCATTTGTTTGATGACCCACATGGTTCTAGTTTCTGCCTGATCTGTTGTGTCTCCGCACTCCAAACAATGGGATTCTTGCTTTAATCTGCTATAACAAAAAAAAAAAAAAAAAGCAGCAGAATGTGGAATGATAATTAGGAATCTGGCAAGACGAGCAACAATTGTGCCTGGTGTGCGTCTCGCAGCAGTATTGTTGCTTCTACAGCCACCAGCCCACTTTTGTCTGGTATTTCGCAGTAAATTATACACCAAGTCAATCATGAGGATTGACTTCAAGTGCAAGAATTATAGCTTTGACAGTTGTTTATGCTGTTTGACTGGTTCATTAAAGGCTACAAGCATTAGCCACTTAGCCTAGCTTAGGTGGAAGAGACTGGAAGCAAGGGGAAACCTTTAGCCTGGGTAACAAAGTCTCTCTGTCAGCACATCTAAAGCTCTATAATTAACATGTTATATCATATTATGGTATGGTACATGAGGCAGATATTGTAAGTATGAGAGTGAAATCTACAATCACTTGTCCACAAGAAGCTAATTAAGAGTATTTCTTAAAATGTGTTAAACTCTTCTACCTTATTATCGCTGAAAAGCTGAGGTGCACTTAATGTTGAAATATTTCTGCTCCATGTATTAAATGTAGAAACCCTCTAAATTTACTGTAGTAACCCGCTCAGAAATAGACATTTTTGTGCTCGGTTACAAACCAGCAGTTTGGCCTCGTCCCACTGGAACTGAAGCTAAAATTAACTTTTCTATTACACCTCTTCCGCTCATGCTATGCCCTTTACTTTTGATGAGAGATAGCACGCAGTGTGGCTTTTCAAAGTACAGAAATATCCACGTATGTAGGTTGGGTTCAGTAAAGTGTGTGCCAACTGTGCTAAGAGAGCAGTGTGCCAGCTGTAGGGCCTTCATTTCACTGGCAGGAAATCCTCCCTTTGTCTCACTCATCTATAGATCTGCTGTTTATCATTTTTGTGTGCTTCCCTCAAGGCTGTGATACCAAAAAGTCAAGGATCTAGTCCAGGACTCAACAGGAATCTTAGATGTGCTGTTAGCAAACATGGTGGAGCCTCCAGACTTATAACGCAGGACACGTCGTAAAGGTAAATTAATAGCACACATTTAAGAAAATGTGCTTATCTACTACCTTAGGTAGATTTAGATGAGAAGATTTATACCACTCTTATGTCTATATGCTAAATAAGAAGCTAACATCACTGCCTGGAGATATTAGCATCTTAGCACAGACTGTAGGCTAAACTGGGGGAAAACAGCTAGAACCTCTAATGCTCATGAAACAACAAAATGCATCTTATTTGTTTCACCAACAGTTCATTTTTTTAGCTTGTGTATGAATTAAACAAATGAGATATGATTAACTAGCAGGGCCAAGCTGGCTGTTTACCTGTGTTTCCAGTCGTTCTCTTCAGCTAAGCTGAGCTAATTATCTCCTGGCCCTAGACTTTTATACTTAAAGATACAATACATAAGAACTGTCTGGCTGCTCAAGGTAAACAAACAGGGGTCAGGGGTCATTTTACTAGAATATCTTAACTGCTGCTAACTGTGGCTGCCAATGCTGTAGCTAATTAGCTCAGTTAGCCGTGAATCTAGTGGTCTAGCACATAATCGATTCAATCTTTTCATTTAACTCTGAGTTACTATTCCTTTAACATGCATCCAGCATTATTATATAGCCTAGTCTTGAACCTCCAGTCACCTCAACAGCTACTGTGGTCATTGACTTTCTCATAACATGTTCATATATTCAGTATGTGTGTTTTTCTATTTGTGTGGACATATTTTGCTGTATAAACACAAGCAAAAACCTTCATCGCCACCATTAAATATTTGCAGAGTAAAAGCTACAGCACAAAAGCACAACACAGACAGAAATCACTGGAAAACCTAAAAACCTCAGCCGACACTGAACATATCTCTCATTTTCTCATCTGTTCATGTATATGTTAAAGCATACATTGTCTTCAAAAAGCAAGCCCATAGTTCCACAGCAGTCCAACTCAGACGCACGTTGTCTGTAACTCTTATTTGTTACCAGAAACCTTTGGGTTCCTGAAATAGTCTGTGGACGAGGAGGGACGGGAAATACACCACCCCTCCTCCTCCTATGGTCCTTTCAGCTGTCAGTATGGTGGGGGGGGGCTGGAGGGTGTGGACTGAGGATGGATAACAAGTATGCTGTCTATATGATACCTGGGTACGAATAAGAAAGAACCGTGTCCGTCAAGCAGAGGCAGCCCTGAAAGTAAAAGCCACTCGTCCTTTTGATAAATATAGTGTTGAGCAATAACCAGCCGCGCCCTCTGCTCTGGACCTCAAGACATGTGGAGGAATGTTCACCCCGTGTCACTCGGGCCACATGGGCTGACGGTGCCAGTAATGCTGTGGGGAGATGAGCTGGTGGCTGTGTGCCAGGAGATTTAGACAAGATATCTGAATGCAGACGTGGTGTCTGCCGTGCCAACAGCCTCAGCGCCTTCTCCCCCCTCAACTGTACTCACGTCCTTTAAAACGATGGTGTTTATCGACCCTGTAGTGTTTGTCCTGTGTCATTTTTAAATCTGTAGGGTGAAGCCAAAGACTTTAACCAACTAGCTAACAACACAAATAGTGTTGCACACCTAGTGTTTATAGTTTGACATTTCAGTAATACTTGGCTGTGCATTAATATGACCCTACAGCCAAGAAACGTTTAACTTAGCTTGGGTAAGCTTAGCCTAGTTTAGCTCAGCTCAGTATGGGTTACTAAAAAAGTGGGAACAATTAGCCTGGCACCGTCCAAAGCTAAAACAAAAATGAGAAGAAAGTATTCTTATCGGCTATGTTACTTAATATACTGTTCATAACATGTTCAATTTGTGTACAAATGACAAATGTCACACTTAAATATGAAGTTTAAGGAGATGATTAGCTTAGCATAGCATAAAGACAAAACAGACAGCCTGTCTAAAGATTAAAACAAGTTTGCCTACATGCACTTGTAAAGCTCACCGATTATTATCATGTTGCTTCCTGCTTAAATCTGTTTAATCAGTGTTAAAATGTAAAACATTTACACCTTAATATCGCACAAGTGGAGATGATTAGCTTAGGGGGAAACACTTCGCTTGACTCAGTCCAAAACTAAAATGTCTGCCTCCCAGCTCATTATAAACACATTTCTGGCTTTTTTGATTTGTGTGAAAATGATTATATTTCACTTAAAGCAAAAGGAGATGTTGCTTAGCATAAAAACAAATATATATATATATATATATATATATATATATATATATATATATATATATATATATATATATATATATATATCTTCAGACAAAGCTACACTAGCTGTTTCCCTTGTCTCCCACCACCAAGTTGGTGGTGAACATGATTGCATATCTAGCAGGGTAAATTTAGAGTTGTGGTGGAGATCAAAACACAGCTATAATAAAAAAGAGAGTAAACATTGACTTACAGTCGTCAGATCACCAAAAACACAACTCCAGATGAATGCTAACATTGTGTGTGTGTGTGTTGTGTGTGTGTGTGTTGGATGTTTAAGAACTATTTACAATGTTTTGTGCTACAGTTTACAATATATATACATCTGGATATTTCTGTGGCTCTGCACCTGTCAGCTTGTTTTGATGTTTTGCTCCTAATTGATTATTGCAGTTTTAAAATGTATACAAATTCCACCCTTGCATAAACAGGATACAGTCTAAACAAGTCAAAGTCAAAACCAGAGCAGCAAATGTTTTCTTCATGACTTCCTGCGAGACGCTCACATCAGCATCTGCAGATTTGAACCGAAGCTATCATACTGGAATGATTTGTTCCTCTCATATCTACTGTGAAGTTGTAACGTATATATACTTGACGTGCTGATCACTCACCAGTTTCTCCATTTCCTGCTCGCGCAGCCTCTCCTCTCTCTGCCAGCGGTGGTATTCCAACAACTCGTCCTCATTGTCGTTGATCTCAGAGATGCTGTTTTTGCGTTCCCGGGTGTATGGTTTCACAAGGCTCTGCTCCTTACTGGAAGATCCACTCATGCAGGGGGTCTTTCTTTGGCTATGAGGGCTGGCAAGAGGTGACGAAGAAGACCGAGAACCCAGGCCTGACTTGATGCCACCACCAGGCCTCTGGTTGTACCTGCCTCCAGACTCCTTCTCCAGCCCAGAGATTGACGATGGACTCTGGGCATACAGTGCCCTCATGGCTTCTGCTTTGGAAGGACCTATAAGTTTATGGGGGCCCTGCGGGCTGTCTGGGACTGGTTTGGCGATGAAGCCCTGCGATCCTGGAGTCCCTCTGTGGGACATGTAAGGGCTGACAGGAGGACGTTCTTTGGTGGACCCAGTTGGCTCTGGATTCCTGAGTCTTTGAGGGACCTCTGAGTGAGACAGGGGCTGATCTCTCATTGGACTGGGGGATCTCTTCTGCAGGGAGGAGCCTCTTGTTCGAGGACTGGGTGGAGCTGTTGAAGAGAATCTGACAGATGATGGTTTGCGACTAGAGTCTGTGCCCTGTCCTGACCTTGATGTGGCCTCACCTCTTGCACTCCTAACAATCTTTGGGCTCTCCTGGGCCCTCTGGCTACCACTGGTACCACTCGAGGCCACAGAGAGCGAGGTCCTTGGATGGGGGACGGGAGTGTGGTTGTTATGAGCAGACCTTGCGGGTACTGGAGGAGTTTTGTTGCCAAGGTTATGGCTCACAAAGCAGCTGCTGTTTTCATAAATGGATTCCTCTTTCATGGAGCCATTTCTCCCATTGAGCATACTTGTCGGAGAGGGCTGTTTACCCGGTCCTGATGATGATGAGACCTTCAGTACCAAAGAGTCCTGGAGGTTCTTCGCGAGGTTGTTGGATCTGGAGTCTCCGTTGCTCGAAAAAGTCTGAGGATTCCCGTTGAGGGCACTATGGGAGTCTGCGGTGGGAGACAGAAACACTTGTGCATGAGCATTCCTGCTGAATAAAGGAAGCTGAGACTTGGAGAGACAGTTGCACAAACACACATAAACAAACACAGTGGGAGGAATCCGTCTTGCGTCGTCTTTGCCCTACTGACATCCAGCACACCTCAGGTCAGTGCTGTGGGACACAAAAGGGAAAACACACATGCCTGAACATGTTGTTGCACACACAACACAACACAGAGTGTCTCTGTGGCTCCCTTTAAATAGTGATAAATGTCTCCTGTATGAGGGATGTTGTGCTCCTCAGTTGTGTTGTAATCCCACAGGGATCTGGAGCTGCTAAATATAAAAGCTGCAGCCGTGTACCTCATTCAGGGCTGATGAAATCAGGGGCTGGTCAGGAAAGAGTGGGCCATAC
Source organism: Acanthopagrus latus (assembly GCF_904848185.1). NCBI lineage: Eukaryota > Metazoa > Chordata > Actinopteri > Spariformes > Sparidae > Acanthopagrus > Acanthopagrus latus. The sequence continues at coordinate 7,702,906 of NC_051051.1, forward strand.
ACACTGGGCAGGGTGTGGTGGCTCTTACTGTACTGTTCAGACAGCCAAACCAGTAAGGTCAGAGGAGAATGGACTCTAAATATCATCGACAGCACGAGGGGCCAGAATAATATAACATCACCTGAATGCAACTGCATAAAGAAAGATTACAACAGTCCTGTGTCACAATGGGGTCACACCTTGAGCGAAAACCCACAGATTGAAATGAACTAGATCACAATGTAGGCCACAGATAATTAGTCCCGAACAAGTTATTTTCTGCTTTCGGTCAGATAATGGCCAATCTTTGAGTCAAACTTCAGGACCAATTGTGCAGTAAAATGTCAGAATCACAAATCACACGGAAGAACCAAACAAAAACATCCTGTCAACTTCAAAATTCATTCACGTCTGAGATTTTTATCAACATTTCCAACCAGTGTAGTGTTTTACAGTTATCTTTTATCATGTTTACTACATCTGAGTCTCCATTTACATAAGCCTCAAAACATGGATAGTCTAACCAACTAATCATGTACAGCTTGATCACAACATTTCTATCCTACCCAGAAGCCAAAGTCTTGTAATTCTCTCTCCCAGCATCTTGATTTTTACTACTAAGGTGGTGGGAGTCCGACTGTGAATAAATATCTCTCAGCTCAAAGCATTTGCTCTGCCCAGAATAGCTTCTGAGGAAACAGTAAAACCTTCGTGGCACGCAATTTTGATTTTGATTTTTCACAACGACTGGATCACAGCAATTGTTCCAATCTGGAGAGTTATATCATTATCGAAGCGGGGTCATTACCAGTAGGATGAGTTCTTGCAGGGCTCAGTCCTCCAGGCAGCATGCTCTTCATCCGCAGGGCCTCCTCTGGATGGTTGAAGCGAAAAAAGGCAGACTGGCCAAAACACAGCATGCACCCTGCCAGGAGACAAGACAGTGTGGGGTGGGAGGCTGTCAGTGATGTGTTAGTTAGCATTCTCAGAGGCAAAGTCTTAGCAACGCCATGAATGATTGATTCTGATATTAAATTAGTGGTTGTTTAGTGTTGTTTTGTTCATATTTAAGCATTAGTTACTTTCAGTTACTTCAACCATTCCACTAATTCTGGTTAAAAGGGACCCCAAAGCTCTCTTTCACTGTCTTGGAGAGATTTGTTTTAACGTGCCTTGAGGGCAGCTGACATTTCGGCTGTACATACCTACTATTGGGTATTTGTGATTGTTATATACTCATCCTCCTAAATAACAGAACGTATAAATTGACAGAAATAAACCGACTTTAACTCACGTGTAATCAAACAGTAAGTGAAATCAACTCCTTCTCCGTTCCCTGCATTTCCAGGGGCTTTTGAGAATGCCTGCTATGTTTCCCTGAAGTTTTGTTTCCAGTGACGGATATTCCACAGGGAGTTTAATGTTTATTTCATCCTTCAAGATAAAGTTGAAGGTCCGTGTGGCTGCAGCATTGTTCCTTGTGATACAAATAAAGCCGTTTCCTCCATTCCTGAGCGGTTTTAATTAGGATTTCATGACATGTCCTTTGAATGAAGCATAGCCTGAAGTATTCTTGTTCGGCAGCTGCTGCCTCCACACACGCTGGCTGATCACCCGGCTTCAAATGACATTCTGGTGTAGCTGCTGCTGGCATGGATCCCATGGACAGGGGACTGAGGGGGGCGGGACTGTTATGCCTATTTTATGGCAGGCATGTCTGTTACTGGAAGGACACTATTTTGACTGTGCTATTGTTATGTAAAGTCCACTTTGCCTCCAGTCAGCTTAGTAATAAGCATAAGCCAGTTTATGTATGTGTGCCTACATTAGCCATCTTTAATGGTTTGTCTTAATGTACATAAATGTGATATCGAAGATAATGGGGAGTTAAACAAGACTGAGAGCCCATAGTCATGCTAGTGGCTCATCAATGCACGACAGTACGTTGAGCTAAATGGTAATATCGACATGCTAACAGGCTAACACTGACTATACTACCATGCTGAGGCCGGGCAAGTGTAATGTTTACAATGGTCACAGTTTTAGTGTGATTGTTTGAGCATGCTAACATTTTCTAATTATAACTAAAGCTCTCAACAGAGACAAAGGAGTGATATATTGAAAAACTTAAGTTAGCAAATGACAGAGTAAGGTTTAGCTAATGTTGTGTTAATGGAATGCTAACACAACCTCAGCTAATCTTGCATAATTAGCACATTAAATAAACACATTACTTTGGCCTACCTTTGTTTCTGACTGTGTACTGTATACATGATGTGCTCAGGATGTTTGAGGTGTGGGGGCGAAAAAAACAAAGGTGCCAAATTTGCGCCAATGAGAAAACTTTGACCTGCTGATGGCGTTAGACGAAACTGTTTGAAACCAGATTCATGAGGATTCATCTTCTGGCAATCCACTGAAATTGTTGTTGTGATATTTTAGATTGGACGAAATTGGTTGACCAACAATCTGACAGACTGACAGTGGCAAATATCATACAAATTATTTGAAATAAGATACCAGAAAAAGTTTTCACATCAACAACTGTACCTTGTGTAAGGCGATGGGGTTTGGTGATGGGAAGTCCATCCACAGAGCACTGGTTTCCACATGGGTACAAGGTGATGCTGCCTGCTTTGTTTTCAATGTAGCAGTGCTGAGCTGCGACGCCGTGGCCTTGCAGAGGGATGTCTGTCTCGCCACTGCCCAGCGTGGTTCTCCCTGCAACGAGGGAAAACATTTTCTCAGTGCTCGTTACAGGAGATTCACGTGTGAATACTTTGCTGAAGTATTCTTAGGCTGCGGTGTAAGGGCCAGAGGCGACGGGTGTCATCTCAGAGGTCAAGGCCACATGGGCGGGGTCGCAAACGAAGCATGCGACTGAATGCTAAACAACAGGTGTGAGTCTCAAGCGATGTTGACAGAGCTAATTAATATAGTCATCTCCTATTAAACGCGTCGTAATTTGATAATCTGTTACATTTATATTGCTGTCTGAGGGCAAGAGATTTGACCCAACACAAACACTCATGCGCCATTAATTCTTATGTGATAGCACAGAGGAGATGGAGCACAAAGAAGATTCCCAGAAGGCTTTTCTCTGGGGCACTACTGTCACACCCTCTCTCATCCTCTGTAGTGTCTGGGCTTGGTGAAAGACAAATGGTGCAAGAAAATCACAGACAAGGCAACTGCGGCGCCGAATGAGTAACAACAACATGGTTAGAAGGTAATGTGTCATCAGTGTCTGTCAATTTGTCACTCCTGACACATTGTGCTTCTTTGTTATTACAGAACAACTGACATGTTTTGAGTAATTGGCTTATGGGAGTGTCTATATATGAAAACAATGGACCAAATCACTACGTTTGTCTACAGTAACCTCCAGTGGTAAACCCCTCCATCAAACATTTGGTTACATACTGCTCAACTTTATTTTTTCATGGTGTTATTTCAAAGGGTAAACATCTAATTCATCTAAAACACATGTTTGATGCTGTCGAATCTCATTAATAAAAACACTAACATTGGGTTGGTGACTTAATTTAAATGTTGAGCAACAGACTAAACAAAATGACAGCTCGAGTTTACACAAACTAGCAGTTAGTCTGAGATGCTGCTGCTGGGTAGACATTAAAGAAGTTAGCCAATTTATTTAAGCCTGAAAGTCAGTGGATGCAATAAAACAGTAATGTTACCTGGGAAGTTAGCCATTGTCTAGCCTTAACTATTAGGTAACAAACATATTATATTGCATATAATACCATAAAATATGGCCTAGATCCTTCTAGATGTTGTCTTTGTTTTGTCTGTGGTTGCAACATTTTTCAGTTGCCTGTCAACCAGGATTCTCAACACATATAGAGTTTACAAGCTCGACACAGCAGCTAACATAATACAAGAGTTCAAGCTTCCTACCCCGAGTGTGACATTGGCGGAAAATGGCCGCCATGTGAATATGGTCTATTTAGAGCAATTTAACATTAACTTTAATAACAAAATATCACTTACAGCAGCTTTAAAGTCAAAAGAAATGGTGCACCATGATAAGGCAGGACTGCACATTTAACAAGATGTTAATCAGGCCCTTACCCTGTCCTTAACCACCACAACTGAATGCTGTTTCTTAACCCTAACCTATACCTCACTTGAACCTGATGCTTAAACCGGGTCTAAAATTAGAAGCAGCCCTTTGAAGTTCTGAGGACCGGATAAAATGTCCTTACTTTCAAACCTTCTGGTTCCAGTCCTCACAAAGTAGCAAGTACAAGGACACACACACACACACACACACACACACACACACACACACACACACACAAAAAAAATATACACAGGTCTTCACCTTCAGACAGGGGCAGCAAGGTGATGGCTGTGCTCAAGCGTCCACTTCCCAGACTAACCAGGTGGGGGCGCTCTGCCTGGACTTTCAGGGACTTGCCTGTCTCAATCAGGTCTAAAGGAGTGCTCTGTCAGAAAAGATAAACACATTGGAAAATATGATTACATAATCTTGAGACTGTTGAGTTACTAAGACTATGAAGTCACACTCCTGAAAGTCTGTGAGATCAGTTCTGTATGGCGTTTTAAAAGTTTAAACCACATGTATGAGGAGATAAACTCCAAAGCATGAATATAAAAAATGCTCAAACAGGAAGTCCAGTTGACAGATTGCAATTGTTCAAACTCATCCGAGGCTTGTTAGGAAATTATCGATTCTATTACAGCAGTAAACAAGGTGCTAGGAACATGCGCGAGTAAATAAAGTTGCTTTTCACCAGGTACATTCCATGATCTTTAAAACAGCCCCCTGTAAATTCCAGATGTTTGTTTGCATCTGCATCTGGAAGACTAAACATGCCATGACTGTAATGTTCGTTCAGCATTTGATTAAAAACCAGATGTTAGATAAAGAAGAATCCAACAGCGACAGCAGGAGACCATATCACTGAGACAGATCAAAAGAACAATAATCCTGAGTTCTTACAAAAATCCAGTTCTCAGTTAAGTTGGGTGACACAGTATGGTAACAGTAACAAAGTCAGTAACACATGAGTTAACATCCCAGTTATGTCAGCAGTGAACGGTCCCTGGACCTGGAGGAAGAAATGACTCACCTGTAAGACCTGGTGCGTCTGTCGCCCATGTTCCACTTTATTCCTGCTCATGCGCTCCATGTCGGCTGGACGGTCAGAATTATCTGACACATGAAGATCCTGAGGCAAACACACATGCACACAGAGAGAGGGAGCGAGAGGGAGAGAGAGAGAGTGAGCAGCAGGGCATGAATGGGAGCGCTGGGAATACTGCTACTACAGTTGTACTACAATGAGAACAGTGCTTTCCTTAGAAACCTTCTGCCCCACTTATAAGCCCATGTGACCAAACCATTATACTGGGTAATTGTCTCTGCAGAACCACGGAGACAAAACGATCCATAAGAGAGCTGGCATCGATTTGTGCCTCAATCTAAGCAAGATGACTGATTTCTTACAAGTCTGACAACAAGCATCTGTCATCGCAGAAGAAGGGCACAAGGTGTGAGTGAGCTCTGCAGGTGTCGCACACATCAGGGGGTTCAGACCACTGATTCCCCCGGACCACGATGAGTCACTGTGACTCATACAGAGATCCTACGAGGGCAAACACACACAGACGCACACTCTCCGTGTTTGCAGACAGATGCTGTAGATTAGATCCAGCTGTGTGCTCATCGGCGCTCACATCAGACGAGAGGGAAACAACAAAACCCATGAGCACCAGACAGACCTCAGACAATCACACACAGGCGCATAAGCAGCGCAGATGACTCACCATATTTTCCTGCTAAAAAGCTGGCATCTGCCTCTTTCACTATCTCCCACATGAGCTGCCTGTCCTGGCAGCAATTTAGTATCAGCTCAGCATTCCAGGCAAAACCCAAACAGACACAACCATCTATTATCTGGTGTATGTTGTGTCTACCGCAGACCAGACGTAAATTACTGTCATGTTTGACCGTTCAGAAATGTGTTTCAAGGTAGATCTCTTTATTTAAAAATCGCCCTTCGAAACTGTATTACGGCACACATTGAACAAAATCTGAAGTATGCAGGTGAAAGTATAATTGCCACATCGAAATCCTCCAAACTGCTTCTCCTTAGATAGCTCAAACATTCCACTGTAGGATGGCAAGAAAAACACACGTTTGACTGAAGGGAGACTTAAATGATCTGGCAATGTCCAGATATGATCAACCAATGGGTGGCTACTGACCTAAGGCGTCTCATAGGTTTAGTGTTTTGTCATTCATATATTCTGACACTCTGCTGGAGGTATTAACACCTTATTTCTGATGTATATAAAGCATATTTTGTACATATCCCATCAATCCATTTAGTTGATAGACCTGCTTTCTTCTAACAAGCTACTAGTATTTACACAAATGAGGGGCGACATGCAGCAAAGAGCTCGGATTCGAAAAAACCTAGGCTGTATACGAGGACACAGACTCTGCACAGGAAACACACGCTGCACAAGCTAAGCTACTGGGCTGCCTTTGTTTTTTATTGTGCGCGCCTGTCTGATTGCAGATAAAATAAATGAATTTAAAGAATGCGCTACTTTGGCTCTGATGCTGCGTACTTTCTCTGCCTGAGGTCACAGTCCCGCCCACAACACTGTCTGATTGGTTACACGTCACAATCGCCTTTTCAGCACTTAATAATATGAATCCTTAGAGTAAATTGAATGAAAAAGTTATTAAATCAATGTGGTGAACAGAAAGTATTACATAGAAGAAAACTGACGTACTCAAGCAAAGTACTTAAAAAATGTACACAAATGTCATATTGATAATATTTTGATGAAGACAAATTACAGTTTTTTTTAGAAACAATATATCCAAAGTTTGTAGAAAAGTGAAAAACAAAGAATAAAAGTATCTCTTTTCCCTCAAAATTTAAAAATTTTTAAATGTTCGTGAGGTCCAAAATGATTGTTTTGTTTATCTCTGTGTAAAAAATTAGGACAGTTGGTTCCAGTCTCCAGTGAGGTTTGTCAGCTAAAAGTGTAACACGGTTTGTATAATGAGTTATTTGTGCTTCATTTGCAATCAACAGTCTTGGTAGCTGCTAATTTGTGGAAAAAAAAAAAAACCCATTTAGAATGGCTACAGTTCTACAGCGAGCATACTGTACTGCCCTAATGATGGCTAGCAGGTGTTAGCATCATTAACATTAGCAATGTTAGCTAATGTTTTCTAGCTGGCAATAGCAACATTAATGCTAGCAATGTTAGCTAATGTTAGCTAGCATTAGCGGTCTCTTGAAGGGGGGCAGGTTATTGAACAACAGCAGTGTTGAAATGTAAATGTAGCAGAAGAGGAGATGGAGTGCTGCTTTTATTGGTATCAGTAACACCTTAAAACACAGTAAATTGCAGTTAGTTACACTCCAACAATGGTTATTCTAAATTTAGACACTTAAGCTTTTTATTTGTATATGCAAATACATTTCAGTCCCCTATAACTTGTGATTGGTAGCGGTCGAACTCCAAGTACACTGAGATCAATCAAAAACTGGGCTCAAATTCTCTGTAGTTGCACAAATACTGGGCCAGTGAGGCTGAGACTGATTCTGATAGCTGATCAGTTGGGTTGAGATGCGGTGACTTCGCAGCAGGCAGCATATGATCAGCTCCATCCTCATCAATAACACCTGTTGACCATGACCACATCACACACTGACACATGACCGATGCGTCACAAATAAAGCTGAGCTCTTTGTCACTCCTCACTGACGTCACTGGTCATTCAGAATTCTTGCCAAAATAGCCCCAAAAAAGCTCCACAGCTGAGTTTAGCCCCCCCCCGGCTGAGACAACAGGCCGTTCTCTCGCCGTCTGATGTCACTCCAGACTGGGTGAAACCACACATGTATCTGACAATCCCGTCCAGTGTGTGCATCGCCGAGGACCCGGTGACACGGAGAACAGAGCGTCCCCTCTGTTTCAGCTCTGACACTGGACCCCTCACGCCTCCGCTGTCAGCCCACCGCCTGTCAACACTGGGCCCTCTTTGAGCCACGCACTCAGACACAGGACGGGAGAGTGGGCAGGGTAATGTGTCTCTGGCTGTCTGACACACACACACACACACATATGCACACACACATGCTCCCTGCTCCCACAAGCCTCAGTGATTTAGCGTACACACCCAGGCCGGAGAATACTTTTAAAGCTCGCAAATGCAGGGCCTTCCACTGTAACCTGTCATTATGGGGGCAGTTATGCCCTTCAGAGTTGCCATGAGCTTCTGAAAATAGACACCACCAGCCGCACAGTCTGGGCTCGGACTTTTAAAGAGAAATCTGCTGAGGGTGAGCGCCGACAAGACAGAAAAGACACTGAAAAATCAAGACTTAGAATGATAAACAAAATAAAAGACACACTACATTCAAAAAGACAAAAAAAGGGTTATTTTGTAAAGTAATTTGCAAACGCATGCAGCAGTTTTCTCACTTGACCGACAGACGTGCAGCCTCTTACCATTTCTCTACTCTCACAGAGTCCAGGCGGCAGTTACATCCGTGAGTTTGTCTAAGGTTTGTTAATCCATGGAGCAGTGTCCACATGGTTGTTTATGTCTTGCTCCTTAGCCTTTTTTTCATTCACTCGCTGGGCTCCTCTGCTATTTCCCTCCTCCCAACCCCTTCTCCTCCCCATCCCCGGTGCAGAGTTACATCGCAGCAGAGGGGGGAACCCGGCATCGGTCCTGCCCTCCAAATTGTGCTCCTTCTTCTTGGGGACGCCTTTCTTTTCTCTCTCTTTTTTTTCTGCAAATAAACCCTGTCAGCAGAGGACTTGAGTCAAAGTTCAGATCCTCCTCAGAGAGTCTTACAGGGCTCCCATTGATTCAAAACTCAGATGAACTGCAACCAGATGATCAGAGGGAGGCTTGCAGCATTGTGTATTAAAGTACAGCAGGTGTTAACAGTCTGATCCTGGGAGGAAATGAGAAGGTGGTGTAGGAGTAGGAGGTGGAGGTGGAACTTCCTGCTCTGAGCTCTGTGCCACTCATGTAACAAACTGTGGAGAGGGGTATTTCCACTCTGGGAAACTGTTTTCGAAATCTAGATTATATGACATAACACGGTGGAATATAACGCGCCCACTGTGCTTGATACATAGTGATGACTGGATGGAGGACGTTCCACAGGAAGAGGGAGAAACACATGCGAGCCATCGTTTCAGACGCCCCTCGGGAACGATCTGGCTCACAGTGCAGTGAGAGTGGGAGAGAGAAAAAAAAAACCTCCACTATTGATCTCTCAAGGCTTTTCCCATGGTCGGGGGGCCAGGGAGGAGATGGAGGAAATGAAGCAGATGATGAGTCACTGAGGAAAATGAAAACAAACAAACAGAGGCAGCTAAGAAACCAGATGGACCTCGAAAAAACGGCAAAGTCCGCAGAGAGGGCCGATGTTATGAGTCAAGTTGTCCTCTCGGTGATGATGTGGAAGGTGCAGCTGGAGGGGGTGAGAAGTGCTGAACGTCCTCTAGATGACTCCAGCAGTGTTTAAAGGGCGTTCAGCAACCGTTGCACAGGTGTTCTCCGTACCTTTTTTGAGCTACCAGCCTGTTGCACTCGTCCGTATTTATATATCAATTAGGTTTTTCCCGCTGTTCACAAAGTGCACAATTCAGCAAATTGGCATTTCTTTTGTTGTGTCACATCTTCTCTTCTAAATCAGAAAAGATACAGGACTTTCGAGATTATTTAAGAATTAAAAAAACACTGTTGTTTAATGTAACGAGCGGAAGTACTAAGGAGACCACTCAGGGTGTTAAAAGAAGGTTTTTTATTTGGCCTTTGGTCCCGACAGTTTAACTCATAATTAAATGATGCATTTAATGATCAATATTAATGTTTTCCTCTGATGTTGACAGTACTGTGGCTGTACACATGCACATCTGCTTACACCGTCTGTATAATGGTCAACCTCTGTATGTATGAGTGAATGTGGGCAGTGAGTGTACATGAATGTTAGTTCACATTTGTCTGTTTCTATTATTCATGAGTAAATAGGTTAGTTTCAGCACTCGACAGAGACATAATGGACTCAGAATGTTATTGCATTCATAACTTGGCAATTGATAAGCCTTTGGATCTCTAATTCAAGAGACGCTTCGGCAGTCAAACGGGTTGCGAGCACTGTGGGAGGAGGATAAAAGTTCTCCACCACTGGAAGATTTGTCAGCTGGTGAATTATGAATTACGTCTGGTGGATGGGCTCCGATTGAACAGTGTGTGCTCCCACTGTAGAAACACTCTGTTCCGTCTAACCTGGCATGTGGAGCAGATGTCTGCAGATCTCAGCAGGACGTCTGGAGTCCCGACGTGACAGCAGACAGGTGGATGAGTGCGAAAGCGCAATCGTGTACAAAATGCTCGAGAGGCGGAAAGGTAGAAGGGTGAGCGTGGGGGGTCGGATGAGAAGCAGCTTTCACCTTCCTCCGAATTCAGGTGTTGAACCAGCGCTTCCTGTCCTAGTTCTCCTCCTGCGAAGTGTGACGGGCCCAAACATGACCTTTGCCCTCACATCGACCTGAGACGCAACCATTTGAGTGGCTGACGTGGCAGGATTGCTCAGCTGGAGACAGGACAGACCTTCATTTCTGTGATATCAGACTGATTCACAGATGCTTGGTGCAGATTAGCATCATCTGTGAGCACTCAGACAGTCGCAGGTACATTTTTGGCAGAACACAGTCAACATTGTCTGTTACGCAGATCAACCCTGTGCACGCTTTGAATGCCATTTGAGTCACCCAATTAATCACCCACGTTCTCATACATCGCAACAGTCGTCGAACAGCACAGAAAGCACCAGCTCACATCATGTGACCGGCCAAACGCTACTCTGAGAACTGGAAGGCACGACCCCAAGAACGAAAAAAGAACAACAGGAAGCTGCTGAAATTCCCCAAAACCATTCCTTTGAGTCTCCCACCACACAGATGTGCCGTTTCCTTTTGCAACCTCTGTCTGAAGCAGATTTTACCTGTTTTTCCTCCCGTCACACACGTTACTGGCATTTCAAAGTTTTAAAAATGTACTCACTCGGGCACATGTGCACCTCACGCTCGTGCCGGGGGAATTACTTCATCAGCCTGTAATTCCAACAAAAGTACATTACTAGCCGCATGAGCCCCCAGAGGCAGCCTGATCTCTCTCACACACACACACACACACACACACACACACACACACACACACACACACACACACATATACATACACACAAACAAGTGTCCACGCACAGACCCTCTCTCTGAATCAGATGACTTCCACCTGCTCTGTCTGATTTCAGATACAAATGAGCAAAAAGGATCATAGAAGCGTGTGAACGTCTCTCACACACTGCACGGTCAGTGAGAAATAACTGGGTCATGTCAGGCTGTGCAACCATGATTGTGAGCGGCCACAATAGCCCCATTATCTCCAACTTATTCTCTCTTTCTCTCTCTCTCTAAACACGCACGGTGAAGCAAATATTTTTGTTTCCCATTACCAGAGCTGGAGAGGAACATCTTCTTGTCTGCCGGATGATTCAGCCCCGAGATTAAAAACATCTTCCCATCTCTTCCACGGGCAAGAGTTCTCTCCTCCAGGATGGAAACAACCCGTCAGTCCTTCACTGCCGCTGGGTTTGTTTCAAAGTGAAACAATTTCGGTCCATCCACATACATCTCTCAGCTGGGTCCACCCCTCTTTCCGGCTCTTTCCCTCTTCCCACTCATCATTCCTTCTCCCCATCTGTATCTCTGCATCCCATCACTGCTCGGGCAGATGTGTTCTCTAGATTTTGCAACATGTACCGACAGTAACCAGTGCATACATGAAAAAACTTGTTCCCTTCAGTGTGCCATTTTTTTGTTCTGTTTATTCTTCGGCAGAGCTTTAATTATTTTTGTGGCCTTCGAGAGAACACACAAGTGACATTTTATGAACAAATGTTCCCTAAAGGCATCTCTGCTTCGTGACACACACTGTGCAGCCGCAGGAAAAAAAATAAAACCAGAGTCAGACTAAGAAAAACTGAGTTTCACAGTGTTTACTTTTGCCACAAACAGCTGAGAAGAACATCACTGGTGAATTTTGGAGCCTTTGACAGGAAATTATAGTTATCACAGCCAATAGATGTTCAGGTTTTTTTTTCCCCTCTCAGTCTGGAATCTTTTTAATTTTTTTTTTTAGCCCGGCTGTTGCTGTTGGACACGTTGTCAAGGCCCGAGTAATTGGTTCAGCCTGTCCTGGGCTCGGTTCAAAACCCGGTGCGTCATGCTGCTTTTTGCCACAAATAAAACAGTCGGAGCAGACAGAAATATATCTGCGCGCTCTCCTCCGGTGATGGAAAGGTTGCGGTTGATTTTTAAGTCACACGTGTCTCAAGCATGTAATCACGTCTCTCATGGACGCCACCTGTAGAATTATGATGTATGAATGTCAGAAGGACTGGCTTTCAGATATTTCACTTCTTAAAATCATGTTAACTATGATGATGCTAAATCCCTTGAATATCTGTCTTAGATGTTCATCAACACGTCACCAGTTTTTAGGCACGTAAACAAGAGCAGTCGACAATTGACCTCTGGTGGAGAAGTCAGTGAAGTGCAACCTTCATCATCATGATTCATGATTGTTCTGACATGTCTTAAACCGATCTGAGTCAATCATGCCACGAGCCATAAGTGCAATATAGATCAACTGTATCTGTTTCTATTAAACAAGCCATTAAAAAACTGAAGTGAATGGGAGACAATAGAGAGAAATAATGGCTTCCTTCAATGAGGACCGGCTGCTTGAAGTGATGATTACTGAACTGTGTCAGAAGACATGACTTTTCTTCTATGCAGCCTAATGTGCTCTATTAATCCGTGTAGTATTAGACCACATCCCTTTCAGACTGGACCAAAAACATTATCTCTGCAACACTTACTCCTGCCCAACATCATAAAAGCAAACTGCTAGTTACATTTTATACAGAACAGCAAACAATAAACACGTGCATCTTTAATACATTTCAATAAATGACTCACATGGAAGTCTTTTGCTTGAATTATTGATCTGCTAGCACATGCATGTGGTTGATGGTACTATAATTAGAGGTGAGTTGTTGCAATTGGTGTGCATTAGTCCCTAAAACCATTTTTGTATTCTTAGTTTGAAAAGGTGCTCCATGGCTGAAGTTTGATTGATCAATTTGAGGATTGAAGTCATTCACACATCACATTGTTCATGCTAAACAAGCTGGCTGCAGCTGTTTGTGTCTTCACATGTGCAGAGGAAACACCTGGAGCTCGAAGAACCGTTAGCATGTTAGGTGGGCGTTAACCACACGTGTGCACAAACACGCTATTTAGGACACTTTTACCTTAACACAGCTGTTTCAATGGGTGAAATCCAACAGATGGTGTTCAACATGAATTGGCCCGACAGTCTGTCAACGCACATTAAATAATTTCCCCCTGGGATTATTATAGTATTTCTGATTAAACTGAGTATGAGGTGAATAAAACAAACTCAACCTCACACAGGAGTCCTGTAATAAGTCCCATCTAGACGCAGGGCTCAAAATAGCACCAGTTAGATGTTGCTAAAACATGCAGGTGGCTGGTACATTTTAATCCAAGAGAACTATGAATCTAGAAATATTTGATAATCTACTGGTGGCCTTTAACCCTGTGGACAAAAAAAGCTAACTTTGCAGCCCTTAGTGAAATCAGTTTGAGTGCAGTGAACAAGATATTATTGCACCAGCTACCAAAATTCATTAAACCAACATTTTTAAAAAATTGAGCATTTTAAATCCTCTTTTACAAAGGCACAATGTAAGGAATTAGACTGATTTAGTTCTAGTTTGGTTTATTTAAACAAGGAACGGGGCCAATCATGCACGATCAAACCCATTACTTCAGCTAATGTAGATCCTCAGCTTGAATGTGAGATGTAATGAATAAGTATGTGCACAATCTAAACTCAACACCTAGCCTGGATAAAAGCTGCATGGTCATGCTACAGAGGACCATATAAGGAGTAACCTGCAGGTTCATGGTGGTCAAAAGGAGGCCATCGTTCCTCCTGAACCTGTAATGGCCTGCTGGATCTGCAGCCAGTGTAAAAATCTGCGTGTACGGGCCGTTTCAGTTTACGGGGGATGATGAAAGATTAGCTAGCAAACTACATTTACTCGTCAGCTAATGTCGAGCAGACTCCTTTCCCCAAAAATACCCACACCTAGCTTAACATAGCCTGAGCTAATGACAAATGGTGATGACCACGTTTACAAAAACCAAACAAGCGTTTATTAAATTAAAAATGCGAAAAACTGGAACAAGACAAGCGATAAACAAGGAACGTTGCTCATTCAGAGAGATGTGGGTGGCCCTTAAAAGGGCCTTTGGGCTTAAAGTTATTAGCCGGGAAGCTAATACTCCTGAGATTGCGAAGAGGCCTTCTTTCCCGCCTTGCCGGAGCTCGGTGCGGACTGGCCGGTCTTCTTGGGCAGCAGGACCGCCTGGATGTTGGGCAGGACGCCGCCCTGAGCGATGGTCACGCCGCCGAGCAGTTTGTTCAGCTCCTCGTCGTTGCGGACGGCGAGCTGGAGGTGACGCGGGATGATGCGGGTCTTCTTGTTGTCCCTGGCGGCGTTGCCAGCCAGCTCCAGGATCTCAGCGGTGAGGTACTCCAGGACGGCAGCCAGGTACACGGGGGCTCCGGCGCCGACCCTCTCAGCGTAGTTACCCTTGCGGAGGAGACGGTGGACACGGCCAACAGGGAACTGCAGACCGGCACGGGAGCTGCGGGTCTTGGCCTTAGCGCGGGCCTTCGCTCCGGTTTTTCCTCTTCCAGACATTGTAGGTTGTTGAGTTTATCTTCCGAACGTAGCTTCTCGAATCGAAAGGTTGTAAGCAGTGAGGAAAAAATGGGACACACGACCTGGATATAAACCCCCGGCTTTGTCCCGCCCTCAGACGCGATTGGCTGCTGCGCGGAAAATGACCGCGTATGATTGGCTTTCAGAAGGCAAATGGCACCGGAAGTCAGTGACTATTGGTGTAACTGCTCCAGTGTCAAACCAATCGTGAAACGCAATATAAGAAGAAACCAAGGTGATTGGCTGTTGTCGTCCATGCCTCTTGTGAGTGGGTAATAAGTAAAAGGGGCGGGCAAAGACGACCAATCGCGTGTCTTCCCTCCCGGTTCAAGATTTTGGCGCTTTCTCAAAGAAAAAAGTAAAAGTAAAGCAAATAAAATGCAGAATTAATCAAAACTGATCAGCTAATTTAAACACTTTGTATATGTTGTGACTATAGCTGGCATCAGGACTAATGATGCAGAAATAGCAGATAAGAAACCATGATAAGCAACAGGGTCAAAAACAGACGTGTCAGTGATGTTTCAAAAATAATTTATTTGCAATAAATTTAACGCTTCAAATATAGCAGAAATCATACATATCTTTAATTTTTGCTGCTGCTTTCTTTTTTCACATTCCAGCCATGTAGATTTCACAATGTGCCTTTGACAAAGTGGCTTTGTTCTGTTTCTTCAGCATTTTCGACTTGGTTTAGTTTTGTAAAAGCACATCTGTCCATCAGAGTCCTTTTTGGAAGCAGTGTCTCCAGCCCTGTGATCCCTTATATTAGCCTTGCAAATAAACCTGAAGTTTAAATCTTAGTCGTTTAGTTTGGTTTTTCTGAAGTCCCATACTTAATGCAGTCAGTCTTTCTCTCTGACTAAACAGAAATGTCCAAAAATGTATGTACATTTCTACATACAGGTACTGTGGATGCAGCAGGTTTCCTCATATTTCTAATTGCTAGTAGCAGTTTCACTCCTAGCCCTGAGTGTGTCCTCTTAATCCATCGTCTAGTCATCCTGTTGCTCACGATCCCTCAGCAAAACGCCTCTGAACACTCCCTCCAAATTCCTTTTTTTTTTTTTTTTTAAACCAGACTGCAGGATTGTTGCCGTAACGACACTCGTGAGACTTGAATTTACTTAAAAAAGGAATACAGTATGATGATGCTCGTATTTCTCATACAGGATAGTTTTTGTTATGTTAAGTTTGTGATTATGAGCTGATCACGTGTCAGAGTTTGCTGCAACCCAACCAATGTGAGGCAGTGGCAAAATAAAAAAATCTTGCTGCTCAGTAATAAAAGTTATTGCAATAATGAAAAGTCAATGAGTGTCAACTAAGTCTCTATTATGTGTTTAAATGTACGTTTGACTAAAATTGGGCCAAAAGTAGCCAAGAGGAAAAGCAGGAAATTAATTTTTTCTTCTCTGACAGAAAAAAGTCAGATATTAAAAAAATGTTAAATCACTGCCTGGCTTGTAGTGTCTGATAGAGATCCTGGCTGGTAAAAAATCCCCAAAGTAAACTGAAATGCATCATTCCACCAGAAGTACCATTTATAAAATAAAATATACAATAAATATATTATCTTTTTTGCGTCTTACAGGAGATACAACATTGAACAACATTCTAAAAACCAATGTATAAGCAATAATGACTGGACATTACAGCTGGATTAAGACTGAATTTGTCAACTCGCTTAAACTATGTTCTTAAAATTACATTTTCATGGGAAAACACACAGCAATGTCTATTTTACAGCGTAATGCAACCATGATGAATATTTTTTTTTCAGTTGGGGGTAAAATAAATAGCACTTGTTTCATGAGAACCACATAATAATAAATTACCTTTATACAACCCATTAATTAAAAAAAAAAAAACAAAGTCCAAAGTGCAAACCAATAGTATCATACTGGCATCGTATATCATTAAATAGTTTGAGAGCATTCACACCATCGGGCACGCTCTAGTGTGTGTTCAAACAGGGCACAAGACGTTTCATTATAACCTCACCAAGCAGCAGATTTCCTCCAAAGAAAAAAGATTTCATGATCACATTTTCACTTCATTGATGTGATTTAAACATGACTTGTGTCCTGAAGGTGCAATAATTTCTCCTCCAGAGGGAAAAAAGCCCTCCCCAGAGGTCCTTGTACAGGTGACAGCCCTCCTGGGGTGTTCAGCCTGTCAAACACTGGACTATTACAAGGTTTAGCAATATCAGAATCCACAGAACAATCCTCTTAATGTCAGAATGAGCCATGTCCTACCCTTGACCGGTAATAATCAGTTATCCAGTGAGCTCGCTCCTCCGTTGGTAGCAGGGGCTTTGCCTTTTGATTTGCCCGACGAGCGGAAAGAGAAGCGTTTGATGAGACGTCGGGAGAAGCTGCCGGACTTCTTGCGGCTGCTGGTCGCTACCGCCGCAAAGTTATTGCCCATGTTGGAGACGTCCTCGTGGGACTGGCTGAGGCAGGACTCCTTCTCTCGATGCCTTCTGCGGAACAGTAGCTTCGACCCACTCTGCAGAAAGCTCACTAAAGGAAGCAGACAGAATACATCAGCGTGTTTCAGTGGCAATTACGTCCAAGTTGAAAAGGCTCTCAACAAAACACCAGTTTTATAAATTGATTCAGTTGTTTCGGAAGATTGCTCTCTTATCACACTCATATGCAAACTGAATTCAGCCCTGATTCAAACCACTCCAGTCCTTCAGATGTGTTCTGCAGCTCGGCCACCAGATGGCAGTAGCAGCACTCCAGACTCAGGCATGTTAAATTGCCTGGATATTAGACATTGCTCAGTTGAAGTTGTGATGTTATGTAAGGCTGTAAAAGATTTGCTACCATGTGCAATATTTAACTTAACAGCAGCAAGTTTACAAGCTATGTTGTATCCATCACTGATTTGTAAACAATTTGCAAAAAACAATATCTGAAAGGCTGAATTTAGCTGTTTATGGTAAGTTAAGACGTCGACTAAGACTACGACCTCCACATTACCTTTATGGTCCTTGAGGCTGCGTGTTTCCAAGGCACCAGTGGAACCAGTATCTGATTCCACATCATCCACAGACGGGCGCTCAGACACGTCCGACGGAGTGGTCTCGTCTGGGTCCTGGTGGTGCCCGGTGCCGTAATGGTTGCCATGCATGGCTGCGTCCATGGCTGCAGCGTAGCCGCTCGATAACGCACAGTCATCTTCTGAGAGCGGAACCTGATGAGTTATAGATATCAAATCCAATTGTGTCCAATTAATTAAGGGGTTTTATTGGACACAGGGAGAGAAATCAAAGTGTGTAAGTGCTTATTAGAATCGCTTTTCTGTATTTCACACTTTCAACTCGATAAGCTGCACATGCCCGTGACTTTCGTGTCAGGTTTCAGGTAGCAGCCTCCAACAATGAACACATTTCTAAAGGCTTTTAGGCCAAAATCAGGTCAGAATATTTTCATTTTGCCATAACGTGGTCCAATGGGAGGCTGTGACTAAATTTAGATCACAGTCATTTGGCCTGGCTCCACGACACTGTACTTTAGATTCCTTAAAAGCAGACTTTGGTTATGGTTTACGTATGCACATTATCACAAAAAAGAAGTTTTCACTTACACTAATAGCTGTGCAGCTACCTCACATCCCATTGATGAGTGTACCAATAGTGACAATGCAGGTTTCACATCTGAACAAAAGCACTTGCAGATAAAAAATGTTCTGGCAATCAACTGGTTACTTACCTCTGCTTTTTTTCTACCAGTGAAGGCATGAATTCAACAAACCGCTTCACTGGACACAGTTTTCATTCTCTGACCTTTGACACGCCCGAGATGATCAGCGTGCTCCTCTTCGTTGGAGTCTTCCGAGCTACTTTTGCGGCGGACTCCGTCAGCTGCCGGATGGCCGTCTCTGCAACAGGATCCAGGCCATTAGACAGGCGGCTGCTCTCTGAGCAACAAAAGCACAAATATGTACCTCAGAACTAAACTACAGAAATATATTAACATGTCTAAGAGAAATCCTTCATATCTAATTACACTTTGCTGTGTTTATCAGATCTTTTTTGTATTTTGCATGAGTCATGAACCTGTTTTAAAACTCTGTTAAGGTTTTTGAACAGGAGTACCTGCGCCTGGAGTGCACGATGCGTACTGAAAAGTGCATTCCTCTCATCTCATGTTACACTTCAGCTTGCTGCTTATCCTACTTTGCATCTGTTATGTAAAACAACGTCTGGCCTTTCAGCTGAGAACTCACTGCTGGAGTTGGGGCTGCCTCTGCCATCTGACAGGATGGTGGGTTTCTTCTCAGTCACCTCCACTTTGGATGGCGAGCGCATAGGTGATTCACCTAAAAGGTGTCACAACGCGTTACTGTTAAAGTTATCGCAGCATTTCTACGTATCTTGGTGCATGCCTGACCTGGCACACACTGGTAGTTTGTTCCGTAAATTTACCTGGACTGCGATCCAGTTTGAGTCGAGACTGGACAGTGGTGACGGTGGTGACAATGGTTCCGTCTGGCATGATGGTTCGGTCCACGTCGACCTTCTTGGTGGGGGTGAGCGAGGAGCGTAGCGGCAGAGCATTGTGGGCACTTCGAGGCTCCTCTGTTTCCACATACAGCAGCTGGAGGAGTCAGAAAAAAAAAACACATGAACTTTTCATTCGGCAAATGTGTAGAGGGGATGGACACTTCATTAGAAGGAGTGCACTTTAATAAAGAGGAAGGCACTTTATTTAAACTGACATCAGGACCGGCAGGGACAAATTCCAGATGACTAATCAGAGCCGGTCTGAGAGGTTGCAGGAGAGTCACACATCAACGGGGAGCAAATCAATATAAAATGTTAGCCTGCAGAGATACAGATGTTCAAGCTGGCTTTGAAGAAATATGTCAAGGGCAAGAAGGAAAAAAGGCAAGTTTGCTGAGAACAAGCACGACAGCGTACTCTGCATCAGCCGTTACTCAACACTCCCCCCTTTGTAGTGAATCTTTGTTTCACTCCAGCTTGCTTGATGTTAGATAATAAACTGTGATGTAACTCAACATTCAAAGCATGACAATGGTCTTGTTGCTCACCTCCGCTGTGACGGTAGCGTTTGGTGCCAAGCCGTATCCAGGCCCTATTGACAGAATGTGCTGTCCGGTAGGAACTTTGCACCGGGGGTCCAGGGTGATGGAGGCATGGCCCGGCAGGAATTCTATCCGGATGTAAAACAAAAAGAAGATCTTCACATATCTGTACCAACAGCATGAAAGCTGTTTCTCCATAAGTGATTCCGAGGCTATAAAAGGAGCAGCTCCCCCTGACATGTTATACGTCCCGAAAATGCTAACAAAGACGAGTCCGGTGAGGCTGCCAACAGTGCATTTTTAGACTGAGATGATTTTGCTTGAGCAGTTGAAACATTCCTGCTGATCAGGTTTCTGAACAGCAGCCAACAGTAAATTGCTATCAAAGAAAAGCCTTACGTTCCCTTTTGCCATTCCGCTCCAGAAGCCTCACTTTCAGCTCTTTGGTTTCTAGGCCCAGATCCCTTCAACACACAGGAAACAACTATGTTAGGTGCAAAGTTTAACCACTTACATACAAAATTACATACATTTTTTTAAAGGAACATTTCACCCATTTTTTTTTTTTTATCATGAAGTGATATGACTTCCTCCTTAAGATTATTTCTCCTTTATAGCCTGTGAAACATTAATATAATATCATTGTCACTGGTCCAGTTGTTGTATGCTTTCCTCTGTAACCCCATTCTGATGTGTTGCTGTACAATGAACAGAAAACAAACTAGTTTATAGCTGCAGATTTTTAAAAATGGTGGCCGAGTGCTGCAAGTTCTTGATCAATCAAGAATACTTTGCAATGTGAGCCCCACAAAGTTTCTGCTCTTTTTGGAGAATTCTAGCTCCCAGCAGTGACTTTTGGACAAGTAAAATAATGTAACAAGAAATGAATATCATATAAACTTCTTGAAGCTCCCCTGAAGCTGACTGAGAAACTACATATTCAGGGCTTTTTATGATGACACAAATGTACACAAACACAACACATGAGCAGTTTACATAATCCAGATGCCATCTTACAGAGTAATTTCTTCACTCCATTCCAGCGGGGCGTTGGCATTGCTGGGCACAGACAGGAAGCGGGTCGTCCTCTCTGTGGAGGGTTGGTCCAGGCTGAGGACACAGCACAGCTCCCCTGACCGAGACCACTGACCTGCAAAACACAGAGTGACACAGCAAGGCTCCAGCTATCAGCAGGAAGCAGGACGGAAATGATCCAATGCTGAGGGAGAATATCTGACCTTTATTTAAGGTCACCCTGAGCTGCCGGAGCAGGAGTCGTCTCACCAAGATGCTCTGCGGGACAGAGTTTAATCCCACCGACAGATGATCCATGGGGGCCTGGGAGTGTGCAGAAAAAACGTTTAGGATCTATTGTACATCATAGTCATTTATTTATTTCAGAAAACAGATCCTTTTTCGTTTGTCTTAACACTGAACATCTCTCACCAAGGGACTGGACGCACAAGCCTTGAGATTGAGGACCATGGCTGGCTGAGTGCTGAACAGAGTGTCCTCTATCAGTCCCTTAATCATGTCCAGGTCTGCCCCACTCTCAGTGCCCTGGGAAGAAATACAAGCAAATGATTACCCTCTGATATAAACCAATATGTACTGTAGCAAACTGAATTATTAACTCAGACTAAAATCTCAGTCCAAGAGGAACAAATGCAACATAATTGTTTACTGTTGCTTTAATCTAAAAGCCATTTAGTTCGTTCAAAAAGCATTACACCTTTGGGGGATGGAAGCAATCCCAATATTTCATACTTAGATTTGCCATGACTACCAAATTGAGTGGGTATCCCTGAGAGCTCTCTTCAACATTCAATATTTGTTTTTTTTCCTTAATTTGTTGACTTTGTTGCCATCTCAGACAAAAGGCATTAAATGCCATGCACATTTATGCAACGACGTTCAGGAACAGCATCTCCTCCATGACTCATGCTGAGATAAATGGTTTGGAAAGTGACTCACATGCAAAACATTTGTTTGTTCACTGAGATTTATGATGTCGGTCTCAGAAACAATTTGCATAATGTGTGTTTCCTTTATTGGAGTGTATGCGGCCTCTCAGTTTGAGACTTTTAAACACTCTCAGGGGCTGAGGATCTGCTGGCTGCACGAGGCAGACCTATCATATCAATGGTATCAATATCAGATGTTCTCACCTTTCTCTGCAGCTTGCACGGGGACACGGTCAGAGTAAATGATGGATGCTTGGAGAGAGTCCAGGAGATGAGCAGGCCCTCGTCCTCGACCTCCTCCAGACCCACCACCACCTGGCGGAGACAGACAGAAAACACTTTAGACATAAAGGCATGCAGTTACACAAGTTTATGATTTAGAAAGCTTTTATTCATTGTTTAATTCTGTCTGTCAGAGCTCGAAGGTGTTTGGTTGGACGTGCACCCAAAAGTGCAACTAAACCTTTGCACTGGTCAAACGGGTGTGTCACAAATTTAGCAGTTTAGTTTTTAGACAACTGAGGTCATCATAATTTCTTGTTGAGCATAATCTAGATGAAGAAAAACATGTATTAGCACCTTTATTCCTGTTTACAATCATAATTCATAATGTGTTAAATGTGCTATATGTAATTTTAGTTTAAAACATTCAAAAATGAAGTTAAGCTATCAACAGAATGTAAAGAAATAATAGTTTGAACGTCATTTACAGACATCTATGTGTTGTGTTGCAATATCTATTGCTAACCTTGCCAACCAGGCTAACCGTGCAAATCCTGGCCTGTTATTCTCTCGCAGAGCTGTAAATGGTCCCAGTTGCTCCCTGCAAGCATTCCCCACTGGGTCCCTCCACCCCGGGCCTGAAAACCTCCTCCTCTCTGTGGTACATAGCTCCTGTGCTAGCAGTGTAAACAACACCAACACTGCCCTGTTCATGAGAGCTCTACACAGATGAAGCTAATAGGGCTGCTAGCTGACCGGCTAACTGAGCTAAACAGCTAATGGCAGCTACAGTCAGCAGCAGTTAGCTGTTACTCTGTACTTGTTTGGAATATGAATTCAACAGGAGGCCAATCCTCACACTAATTGAGCTAAGGTAATTTATTTGGTACACCTAAATTATGTGGTAGTGCACATCAGTTAAAAAGTTAGGGGCACCTGTGCTAACAGTGTGAAAAATTAGTCAGGAGCCCCATTTATTATAGTTCACATTATGAAACACCTGGTGCTATTTGGCAGGAAAACAGATTTCTCATAACACTAGATCAGGGAAGTAGATCACTTCAACACAACGATCCTCTTAACAACAGAAGCGATTGTGTGTCGTGACTAGTAAAATGTAAAACAGCAGAGGGACGACGTGATTTTTGCGAACAGACAATGCAAATGATGCTCATGACAGTCATGTGCAAAAATCCAGGTGTGCTTTTGTACCTTTGTCACCATAGGTGCTATAGTGATCTGATAGGTGTCCATGGAAACAGCAGCGTGTGACTGCTGGGTGACCGTCACAGGAAATGACACCGTGTCCACCCAACATTTACAGTGTAGAACCTGCAAAACAGGAAGAGGTTGACAGTACTGAAATGGGAGAAAATCAGCTTTGCCTGTTAAAAATCCACATTTTTCAGCTGTATCTCATTGACTTGACACAGAAATTTGGTCCAGAGACTTTTTGTTTTGTTTTGTTTTGTTTTGTTTCATGTGTTGCTCCAATTAAAAATGTACTGGGTGAAAAATGTGGTCTTCAGAAGTTATATCCCTGCATGTGTATGCTATAAAGCTATAAAGAGCATGGACTACAACAAAGAGTACCTACCATTCGATGTGCCGATTGGTCAGTGCAGGTCACACTATCAATTGCAGAGGCAGCAGTTAACTGGAGACTGCTGTCAAAAGTGATCTGGATGGAGCTCTGAGAGAGAGAGAGAGAAGGAGAGAGAGAGGAGAACAAATGTCCTAAATATTACATAAGAGAAAGAGGAGAGACACTTGGGGATAATATGAAAGGTTCTACACTGCACTGATGTAGCCTTTGATGCAGCTGGTTAGCAGTTAGTCACATTTTTTCATTAATTCTTACCATGTTTGGTATCGGACATGGGACACCTTCACTGATCTCTGTTCAGTGATTGGACGTTCACTCAAACATGGTACAGATCTTATTGGTCGCATGCCAATCATGCAAAGTAATCCTTTCTGATGTACCATTTTGCTAATGATTATTTTGGGTGTTGAGCATGTGGTTGCCTGTCATAGCATAGCATTAGTTTAATCCCATTCTACTCTAAGGGGCTTTATAGACAGATCATTTGTAAGAACAATAACACCAATGCACGGAAGTCAAATTTGTTCAAAGATTTGGACGGTACACAATAATAACATGATATCACATATCGGAAAAATAAGCTATGCTCCCAACAGGCAGCATCGTTTTGCCTGCTGTTCATGTGTTTTTGTCCAAGTCATGTTGCCGTACCTAGCTGTCCAAGATGGCAGACACGTAGCGCATGCACTGCTCAGGTCGGACAGCTAATCAGATCGGGTAATGACAACACTGACAGACTGATGCAGAAGCATGCTGGGCTCTGCCTACTCAGGCCTGTGAGAGCTGACCAATCAGAGCTCACTGGGCTTTTTCAGGGGTTGGGGCCTTAAAGAGACTAAAACGAAGCCATCATAGAACGGTTAAGGGAAGCACTGTAAGCAGGACGCAATGAGATAAACAATGTGTTTTCTGAATGAACCTATTCCAGTGGTCCAACATAAAACCATCCTCCTGAAATTGAAGGTACTATGGGCCCTTTAATGTGTGTTAAGTTTGTAATGATAAACGTTCAGACTCTCATAAATGCGTATGGCTCGATGGATGCCATTGCCCACAAACACAAGGTTAATACCAGGCAGCTCAGTGGATTTGTGCACTCAGATGAACAGTGCCTGAAGATACTGGCAAACAAATGACAACATATGTTTAACCAAAGGGCGAAAAAGGAGTACGTTCGAGTTAACATGGGCTTCTCTTATAATGCAGTAGTGGTGGATTTCCTCTCTCTTGGTCAGTCAGAGCACTCTGCGCCTCAGCCACACAACAGCCTCCATTATCGAGGCTGCATCAGTCAATGCTTAGTCATGCTTACAGCTCAGCAGCTTTTACTGTATGAGTGTCGGACTTGGAAGATACCCCTTAACAAGGGGAATTAGTGTCTCGGTTGTAAGAAAAGATTCACCAGAACAACACCAGTGGCCTACTATCATAGCTTGAGTGTTGCCAGAGGATGTGTTTCAATAGACGGCTTAACTTGGCTCCGGAGATGCAAGTGAGAGAAAACAAATCCCCTATTGTCAGGGCATATGTTCCTCTAGGTCCAAGTCCAATCTCTATCAAACACAACAGAGGAGGCGGGGCAGAGGTGGGAGGATGATATAACAAAGTTTCTGGTGTGTGTGTGTGTGTGTCAGTGTTCCAACCAGGAGGGCAGGAAGCCAAGTGCAATGCTGCAAGCTTACGTAGTTTCCCTGGACCATCTCTGCAGTCACATGACTACAGCGTACAACCCGTCTGTGTTTACTTCGGTCGGCTGGAGCCTCTAAAACTGCTCAGTCACCCAGCCGCTCATTACTACATCCAAGTGTAGAGCAAATATGACGTCATGCATTTTTCAGATTTAGATAAACCCATAAATCACAAGCTGCTCTGCTGTGTATGGCTCATGGATGTGCACTGCTCTGATGGTTTGTGTCACTGCAGTCAAACCACCACAGGCATTTTTTCATAATGAGGCTAATCAGAGTCAGCAAAATCTTGTGATATTCCTAAATGTCAGTGTTGTCTGGGACACAAATTCCGCAACACTGAATATCTTTCGAGCAAATCAGCACTACATTTCTAAGATGACTTTTCTCTGCATTTTGCTTTTATTAGATATCTGATATAGTATAGGACAGATACAGGTTAATATAAGAGAACGAGTGGGCTATGACCTTGACCGAAATAAATACATATGCATATGAGTTCAAATATCATATATTTACCGAAACAGATATATCTATGGTCAGAATCAAACCAGGGACATTGAATTTATATGTATACACAAGGGATGCACCAGTACATCATCTCAACATTGGTGTCAGCCAATGTTCACCTTGTTGACTGACTGCTGATGGCACTGACCAACATTTATCTGTTGTGTTCCATCAATTAACATTCATGAGCTACTGGCTCGTGACATCCCTGCCATCAACTGCTGTAGCCACTTGTTAGCAACCGCCTTTTCTAAAGACAGTAATTCACATGTGGGGTAGGCCTACTGAGTGATGTATTTGTGTTGTAGAACAAAATGTGAAAATATCTTAAGCTTGTAGGACCACATTTCAGCCAGTTAACCGAAAATCAATTTAAAAAACCTTATTTACAGGTTTAAAAAAAATAAAATAAAAAACTTTTTTTAAATGAATACTTCCTTGTGTCTACAGCGCTGAAGGGACAAATAACAACAAAAGTCAAATAAACAACAAAATTATTGGTATCAGCTATCTGTCAAATTATAATTTTACCGGCCAAGAATTTCACAGTCAAACATTTATAAACATCTATGTTTATGTCTCTAATCCTCCTATATTACATTTTTCAGACCAAAACACCCGCAAGTCCAGACCTCGATTTAAGGCAAGCCACGGCACATTTACAGCAGATTTATGTTTTCTTTTATGTCAAACATTCTAATCCATGACAAATAGAAACTGACAACCTAGAAAAAACATGATGACTTAATATCTTTGTGAACTGCTTTAGGACAGACAACATCAAAGGCTTACCATTATAGGTCAGCCAAAACCTTGCATGCCGGAGAGAAGGTTGGGTCATTGCACTTTTAGACTCTGACTCCAGGGGTGCTGATATCAATCTCTGCTGAGAGTCACTTCCTATAGTCCCAGTATCATGTTTAGAGGTTTGATACAGCGCAAGATGTGTATGTGCTCGGAGGTTTTCCGAGGTTTTTAGGTCTGTCATATCACTGTAATGAAATCTGGTTGGAAAATATTTGAAAAGATCTATTTAAGGTCAAGCTTAGGATATCGAACAGTTATCTCTTCGTTCAAACTGAATTCACTCAGACATTTTGCATCCATTGGCTTCTTAGGTAGCCATCTGGCGCTCTGTGGTGTTGTGTATCCTCCTGGCAGAGGCTACAGAGCTCATTTTGTCATAGAGAGGGCAAAGCTAGGAGCATAACCACGGATTTGTCCTTGTGAACCACCGCTGATCAACTGTGTGTGTTTGTGTGTGCGTGTGTGTGTGTGTATAGAGTATTTCTGGAGAGGGAGACAGTTCCTGAGGACATCAGTGGTGTCACTTCAGGTTTGTCAGCGTCGCCCCCTTTGGGTCCGGCTGGCTGAACGCCTCTGAAAAGCATGTGGGTCAACCAGAAATACACTCCCCCTGTGGCGTTTTTTGACCCTTTCCTGCCTTTTCGTTTAAAAGTGAGTATCTGAGGTTCAGGCTACAAAAAGGCACATATTTTGTGGTGTAAAAAAGGTATTTCTAATTGTATATTTAGTTTACTTTTAGGAAATAATGAAACACTCAGGTCTCAGAATTTAAACTGAAATGGGAAACATTAAAGCCCACATACACACAGTGTAAATGTTAGCAAACTAACAAGCTAAAATAACATTTTATCCTTTAGATAAGAAACAACAAAACATCCAACATTCATGATATAACTTGGTACAACAAAGCAAAACCCATAAGGATGGACATGTTTGCTCCTAGCACAGCAAGCTAACACACTTAAGTAAAATGGCTCAAGTTAAAACAATTACTTTCCAAATTTCAGCAGGGGAGCAGTGACACTGTGAGCATGTCAGCATGCTGAAGTTAGCGTTTAACCTTGATAGCTTTGTTTTTCTTTTGTAAACCAATAAAACATCCAACATTCATGTTTTGGAATTTAAATTCAAATTGTAATTATTTTAAACTACATTGACACTGCTAACATAAAGCAAATGTTGGAATGCTAACATACTTAAATATGATGGTGAACATGGTTAACATTACCTGTAAATTTCAGTAATGGAGCACTATCACTGGGAGCATGTTAGCATGCCAAGGTTAGCACGTAGCCTGTAGAATCACTGTAGATGTAAAACTATGAACTAATCCCATCGGGCCATTTGAGTGTGTTTGTGAATTTAAGTTTATATTTTCAGTTTCATTTTTTTCAGTTTGAGAACTGGTCTAGATGGAACAAGATTGTGAGACTCTGCATTTAGGATTCAGTTTCACCTCACAACCGGTTCAGGTACTTTGCAACATTAGAATAATGCCTCATTTGTTTCTCCACTTTCACTGCTGAGCCTTGTGAATTAATCCCCTAAGCAGAGAGGTTGTAAAATCGATTTTAAAATTATTGGTCATTAAAAGTTAAAACAGGCTGGTGAATTAGAATTTCATCAACTGCTGTGACTGAGGTTGGTTTCTAACACAATCACAGCAAATGAGTGCTGAGCGCTTAACATCCCTGGCTGTTAAGAGGAAATCTATTTGAGCATAATCGCAGGACATTAATCATCTACCGGCAGCTCGCAGTCAGAGAGAGAAGAAGTGAACTGTGGCCTCGGCTAATCACCAGCCTCTTCACAATTGCACTTCTTGAATGGACAGGGAGCTCGCTTCCCTGCAGATGTACACTCTATGTTCTATCAGTTTTCCTCTTCAACCCACTGAACCCCGTGATGACGGCTTGGCATCATGTGTCAGCTGCAGATGTGCAAACACGGTCTGACGATGCTGCTATGATCTGCAGGTCTGACCAAGCCAAACCACTTCCAGTCCTTCAAGCCTCCTCCACAAACTAATCCAGCCAGAGACATCTGAATAGCTCCATATCAGGTCCTCCTGCCAAGGCAAGATTATATCCGGGGGCTTCCGCTGTAATTCTTCAGACATTTTCTCTGGATAAACAACTGAGTCATGAAATGAGCTGCATCATGGGATTACTGTTCAAAGGTGCAGGAGGTGCCTTTTATGACTGCTGAACAGATTCATGTGTCTCCAGTTTCTCTGCTTAACCGGCTCATGCCAGAGCAAACCATTCGGATACATTTAATGTCTTTCTACCTTTAATAAAATGATTTGGGCATAAAGTAAAATCTTGTCACACACAAGTCGTCCTTCTTTTGACATTGCTGCAGCTGTGATGGAGCCTCAGGCCAAAAAAACCCTGGTTTACAGGGACACAGGAAGCGTGGGAAGGGAGGGTGGGGGCAGAGGTCTTCTTAGCAAACCCATAAGTCAACACCATCAGACTAGAGGTGGGATTGACATGTCTTCAAAATTGTGAACCCAGCTGCAACACATGGCCAGCGCTCCATCACTCTGCTTTTCACCCCGGGGTTGGCATTGTCTCCTCTAATCTTTATCACAACAGAGGCACTCGTCGTCTCCTAGGCCCTATTGGACATAAAGCTGCGGAGATGAAAATACAAATCTTTCGACTAAACATCCTCAAAAAAGGAGCTGTACGCGTCACCGTCACTGACACCTCATCTCTTGTCTCCACATTGTCACTGTAGCTCGTGTGATCTGCCGCTGTTCGTTGCATTTATGTAACAACTCCCAGCCTCCCTGTCAGGATTCATCCCCCCCAGAGCATTTTGTAGTCTCGTCTTGTCGTTTTGAATACTGGATTTCAGGGGTCAGGGTCAGGTCTGCCCTTAGGGTCGTCAGTCTTCTGCATGGGTGCAGCAGACTGACGACACTCAAAATTAGTGAGACACGATGAGCTGTAAGCTAGCAGAGTTCAGAGTCCCAGATCAGTAGTGGAGGGCTCCTGGCTCACGTCATTGTCTGCTGGATATCGACGAAAGCAGCTGAACAAGGCTTTTTGAAATGAGCGCTATTATGAACTACAGACAGTAACCACTTATCATCATAATAATACTGATCAAAATTGCTATATTTCACCAAGCAGAGCTCTAGAGCCCTGCTTTATGAAGCTCAACACTTTTTTATCTTGTGACGACCCTACCTGATGATCAATACCAAATAGCCAAAGAATGCAAAAACTGTCAGTTTCTTATTGCGAGAGAAACCTCCATAATATTTATCCATATTACTGTGAACAGCTACGTCCTCTGATGTGTCATTCATGCAAGAGACAGACGTCCTGTAATTGTCATTTTGTGTTTGACAGGGATCTCAAGAGCAACCGAGGCTTAAAAACTCTTTTACTGTACGCGACAGGAAACGTCTGCAGTCTTTTTTCGGCTCCTTTTACCACATCATTTGTTCATTAATAGTCAACTGTCTGAGCAAGACGCTGCAGCAAACTGGCAAATAGAAGACCTAGCAAGACTAAAATTCACCTCAGTTCTCGTTGGAGCAAACGCATTGGAGATGTTATGTATCGAGTTACAAGGGTGAACTGTATGCCGGTGTGGATAAAATGCTTCAGATAACGTTGAGTAAATGAGATAAGAACCAGGAAATCCACGACGAGGTATCACCTTTTTCACTGCTTACTCCTTGACCCAGATGTCAGAAGTCTCACATGAGCATTTCCCACACTATGGAAAGCCACAAAGGCCAAAAACACTTGAAAGTGATGTGATATGGATAAAATTATCTTTCACCATATATGTTATGTTGTGTTATAATGAATCGCCCTGCTTATTGATTTACTATATTGTCTAAAATGGTCTGATTCTTAGAGATATGAGAGTTACAACTACCAGTATGATGGTATACAAGGCAAAACACCAAAATCTCTGACTGCTGACAAATTCATATCTCCACACAGTACACAGTATATGGTCCTATTGACCATCCTATAAAGGGGCTCCTGTCCAGTAACTGAATCTGAAATAGAGGGACTTTCATATTCATATACTGGGTTCCATAACCAATGTGAAAAATGGCAATAGATCATGTGTTGTCTGCACTTTGAACAGCTTTTACAAAGGCAATATTTGAGAGCTTTCAAGGTGATTAGGCAGGTTTTTTTTATTATCTTTGGACAGTGCCAGGCTAGCTGATTCCTCCTGCCTCCATTTATTTATGCTAAGCTAAGTCAATTGGTTTCAGGCTCAAGGTTAAAGGGGTTCTGTGGAACTTCTGTGTTGTGCCGGGAGTCATTAGTTTAAACTAACTTTAGCTAGTGTTACTCCGTCTCGGAAAATCTTCATCTTGCTCATTCATCTTGCCTTTATTTGGATAAATTTCAACATAATTATTTAAAGACCTCTGTCAGCATCTATCTTCAATGCCACAGAAGTACTTAGGTTAATGCTATAAAGGATTGGTGCTAATCCCCACACAATGACACTGAAGCCGTATCTCCATTGCCCGGCGTTCCTCCAGGGAAGCTCATGTTTGGCCTGATGCAGAAACATAATTAATGAAATGCGAGTTAGAGGAGAATGTGAGTCTTCGGGAGACGCAGCCTGGACAGTGGCTCTAGTGTCGGTTTTCCACAACAACATGCCTGGCAGGTGGCAGGTGCTTACTGTATGTGGGACGCAAAGAATGAGAAGTGACTCGCTTTGTGGTCATTTAATACTCGCCAAGGCAGGTTTTTCCAGTCGCGTTTTTCATGGAGGAGGGGAATAAACAGAAAATGCGTTGAACAAGATTACAACTCTGAGCCTTGAGGGGACAGAGATAACTGGCTGTTGCAACATGTCACTTACACTCCCTTTCACTTTTAATGCATCTGTCTGATATTTAAAAAAATGACAAGATGGAGACCAAGCATGTGACCTTTGAGGTAAACTGTGTCATTTTGGGGAAAAGGTCTGGATTTTCTCATGCCTAAACAAACTAAATAAACAAACTGAAACACAGTTTCATACTATTCTACTTTGTTTATATGTGGCGGACCCCGCCACCTTTCTAGCAGTTAACAATCCTGAGGACGTTATTTTCCTCTGAGAACAGCTTGTTTCATGGGGAGAAAAATAAGCACTACAAAGAATACTGATTTGTATTAATAACTCAATAATACCGTAAATACCAAAATTTAGAGAGTTTGGATTTCTTCTCCAAAATGACATAGTGCTCCTTTAAGTTATATGACAAGGACCCTGTGTCTTTAACCATTCTTAGATAGAGTACTCCAGGTGTTTCTATTAAACCAAACACGCTTGATGATTTGTTTATCCCAGTATTGCGTCCAAAAGTTTCATTAACAAACTCACGAGTGCATTTGCATGCAGCCCAGACACGCCGGGAATAACAGATTGCTCTGCACGCAGACACAATGACTAGCAGATATTTCATTGTGATGGGTGAGTGCGGGGACGCTCTGGCTCACACTCTCCGTTCACAAACTAAACACCACATGGACGCACAGACACGGACAGCTTGTGTCCATCTCCTCCTCCACTGACGCATTCACCCAGTTGGAGTCGGGAGAATTATCTTACAATAAACATGCCTTTCTCACAGCTGGGCATAAAACTTTGTATATACACCTTAAGGTCATACGGTCATCATAGATCAAACCCAAAGAGAACCATTAAGGTATGAGGTTTCGTATCCATAGAGTTCTTTACAAGACAAATTAACTCGGAACTCCACTGGAAAGACTCTCAGCAAACACTCCAAAGTTCACCCAAGGTTCACCCCGATGTTTTTTCTCGGTAACTGAGAGGCACGGAGGTCACAATGGATCAACTAATTAGGCCATTGTAAGATAACTAAGCTGGCACACTCCAATTCACCAACACATATGAAAGGGAAGCCGGTCGAGGGAATCACGCCGCTCTGTTCTCTGACCTCTTATTATCGGCACTAAAAAAAAAAAAGATGAGCACTGATGAAAATAGAGGCTCAGTGGGCTTCACGCTGCATACCAAAGCACATGTGGCATGCACAGATCATACGTACAGAAATTCAGACCATGAAGGATTCACATTAAGAAACATGGACATGAAGCAGCTGCAGTCTTGAAAGCTCCTTGAGCTCCTCTAACCCCAGTGTGTTCTCCACAATAATAGCAGACAGAATATATTAAAGTCTATACATGACAGTGTATTTCAGGCTGTCGCTTATCCCTTCCCAGATAAGGTATCATCTTCTTAATAAGAACCAACACTGTCAAACTTTAAAGGAAGAGTTTGACAGTTCGGCAAATATGCTTACTTGTTTTCCTGCAGCGACTGAGATAAGACACTCAATGGATGGCAGACAGTTAGCTTAGCTTAGCACGAGGAATGGGAACAGAGGGAAACAGCTAGCCTGGCTCTATCAAAGGGTAAACATAAATCCACTAACAGTAGAGACTTACCAATTTAAGGTGTAGTTTTTCAGAAATGACCAGAATTTTAGGTTATCTCCAAAACTATAGGAGCAGTGTAACTTAATCATGCTCACTATAATGGAGTTACTTTCACATAGCCAGACACATCTCCACAGCAGCAGCCGTGTCATGCTGGAAAAAGGCCCATCTGCAATTGTCATACTGGTGCAGTGGAAGACATGTTTTGCATGTGGGGAGTCGAGTCCTGCCATAAAAATGGCTAAATCACTGCAAAAGAAAAGGTAAAAGCTGCTAGCTTGTTTAAATTATATTGTGAGCAACCAAGTTATTTTAGAGCAACTTGCCTCGCTGGCTCGGAGGTTATTGTTGTTTCATGTAGTGATGAGGATTTTGACAGATAGAAGGGGTCAACAGGCACCCAAAGACACTTTGTCTACATCCGGAAAGTCAGACTGTGTTCATCTTTACCGTTGCTATGTAGCTGTCTTTGGGTGTATAGCAATTAGCTGCCGTTAGCAAGTAGCTCAGCTAGCTATGGCTAACAGGAGACTGACTCAGCGGAGGCTCATCTTAGAAAGAAACTTGAATTCATACAGCATACAATTGTATTTCTATCTTTTTGGTAAGAAAAGTAGGTGTAAATATCCTTTCTTAACATTTTTTTTGGTTTGTTAGTTTACTTATTCGCCTAAATAGCGAACTCTCACAACTAAACATTTCAGGGGGCTAACAAACCATCACGTCTTGCAGTATTAGAAAAGAGGAAGGCCGTGGCTAGCTCATTAGCATGCTAACTTCAGCAGACATATACAGGTCTGTGACTTGATGTCAACACTGTCTGTTTCGTCACATTCGGTTTATAAAGTCAGCTCATAATATCTTACACAGTGCTCCTTTAACTTTTGGAGCTGGGTGATGTGGCTGAAATCTTAATCATGTTAATAACTATTTTTAATGCAACACAAGTTAAATAATCAAATTAAGATGTTATGATACCACCTGTGTTCCACTGATAAACAGATAAAACTCATAATATACATTTTAACTTGCAGTTGCTTGGATCAGATAACTCGGAGAGCTGCACAATACAATAAACCCTGAACGATGATGATGACATACTGGTATTCGAATGTCATATATTCACTCCTGTCTGTGTCTGGTTGTTGGCAGAGTTATGGATTTATTTTGAACGCTTGCACCACCCCTTGAATGAGTATTTCTCCAAAAGTGTTGAGTTGAACATCTGAGGAGCGAGCTATCAGTCAGCCGTGGTGGGGGTGAACCTTTATGAATCCGAACGGAGGGCTGCCTGTTGTGCACGTTCACGCCGTGGATTGATCTGACCCCTTTAAACTCTCCGCCAACTCATCTTTCATTCAACACACAAACACAGTTCCTACAAAGGGGGGACGGGGGGGTCAGGGATCCATCTCCTCTTCCAGTGCTCATAGGAGACATCCGACTGTGTGGCACACTTTGATTCACACAGATCAAGAGAACTATTAAAAAAAAAATAAAGTAGGCAGATATTTAGGACCTCAAAATAAGCCTCGAATGACTGCCAGGTCTACCGACTGTCTGCTGCATCCAAGAACTAAACTAGCTAATAATGTTAACAAAATTTGATGAACTCAAGTAAAAGAAAAAGGTGAGACAGCCATTCCTCTGTTCTCATCCCATTGTGATCCAACACATTCATTTCCCCCCCTGCAGGCTGGGAGGAGGAGGGGGGTACCAGACTATTTTTACGGTGTGTGGGTGTTCATGCCGAGGCTACGCTGGCTGGTCTTGCCTCTCCAGCTCTTCTGTGCATTGATTCAGAGCTGTTACGCAAGCCTCCCTCTGCCCCCCCATCCTCTCGCAGATTAGACACTCCAACTCCCACACCTCCACCTCCACCTCCATGCCCACACACACTTGCAGCGCACATGGGCACACTGGCTCCATCCGCCCTTTAACTATTTATATCTGCTTGCTGGAGTAACCTTAGGCGTGCTCCTCTACACATCCAGCTCCTCGTTTTTTGCAGCATGGTTTTGAGCTGCACCTCCTCCTGTTCAAAGATCTCAGATTAACAACTCACCCCATGTCTGCACGCCTGCTCATTCAGGGCTTTGACCCAGCTCCTCTGCCAGTGCTCCCTGAAGGACTTGAAGGAGAACAGGGAGGTCAGCAAGCCTTTAACCCCAGCCTCAGATGCACGTCCTCCATCCCGGCCAGCGCGGATCTTCAACAGGAAGCCCCACACACCTCCGGCCAGGCTGTGGCGGGGCACCTGCTCCTGCAGCCAGGCCGGATCCCCTCCTGTCTTCCTGGCTCTCCGCAGCCGCAGGAGGGTCAGCGAGTACTGGAGCAGCCATCCCAGCACGATGAGCAAGGAGGCGAGGAAGAGAGCCACCAGACACAGCCAGCCCAACTCCTGGAGCTCCATCAGCGTCTCCCGGAGCCGCTCATACCACCAGGTCCGGATGGAAATATCAGGACTGTCAGTGCGGGCAGGTCAGCTGCCTTCAGCCCTGTGAGTGGCAGCAGTTAGTGTCAGTCATCTTGATTCAGCACTCATAAGTTATAACAGAGGAACAAGGTGGCTATGACCGCATTAACTTTCATTTTCCTGTCTTTAATCACCACCTGTGTTTATATAAAGCCAGACGCTCACGCGCTTAAAACCCTGCGCTATAAACGCTGCGTAGATGTCGGAGAATGAATCATGCACTAACTAACAGAAGCGGACGGGTGCTGCGCCGCTCCACGCACCAAACTCCAAAATAATCGATCGAGGCTTCACACCAAGACCTACCGTTCAACTTGTTAAGCGCTCCGAGCTGCAGGCTGCAGGTAATCGAAAGCAACGCATCGGTAACGTGAAGCTGGCTTCGTGGCGATGCGCAGCGGTGCCAACAACGCACGAGCGTGTCCCATCTCCGAGTCCCCCTCACGCGCGGCGCGTCGACGGCCTGCTGTCAACCGTCAGTCCGACTAACAGTCAGCCGTCCGCTCCCGGTCGGTGCCTCGCACACTGCCAGAGGTTTCGGTCGGTCGGTCCCCGCTGCCTCCGCAACCGTCTCTCTCTACAATGATGATCTGACAAACAACAGCAGAGACCTGCAGGGGGCGCTGCAGGGGAGCACCGCAGCGGCCAGGAGGAAGTGAAATGTGGAGCCTTCAAAGTAAAAGCAGAAAACTTAAAACAGAAAAACAACAAAAAAAAAACAATAGTTTTTTCATCTGTCGACAACTCTTGTTTATCAAATCAGACTCATCAGACTCAAAATAACATTAACGCACATGTTTAAGATTATTATCTTTGCGCACACTGTGAACATTTACACATTTCACCTCATTTGTTTTATTGCTATATTCCTCATATTTTCATATAGTCTGCTGTCTTAATGATTTCAGTTTAGATTTAACTAGTTTTATTTCTCTAAACATGTCAGGCAAAATTAACAACATTCAATGAGGACTTTAAATATAAAGTTAAATCACGAAAAATAGATAATATCAAGGGGATAAAACAAACAAGGAGTACAGTTTTATCAGTGACACACTTTCTTACAATATATATATATATTTTACATTTTTAAAATGCCCTGAAGTGAGAGTTGAGTCAGATGGAGCTGCACAGGCTGCCGCACCACAGAAGAAGATGTCACTTCCGTGTCATTAGCCGATTGGATTGGCAGTAACCGGAAGCTGATGTTTGTTTACAGGTGTGTCAAGTGAGTAGTGACGATGTAAAGACCGGTCTATAAAACAGAACAAATATTGTGATATTATGTAAAAGGCAGCAAAAAAAAATCAAACCTTTTTTTTCCAACCTGAGATTCCAAAAAAAAGCATCGCAGACGTTTTTTTTGGATGATATTTTATTTTGAAGACTTAAACCGGAAGTATAACCTTCGTAGCACTCGCGACTTAACGGTTAAAACTGATAACAGACGTGGAGTTAAGACAACCAGGCAGTGGACAGATAATAGCGTCAACAGCCCGTAATGAAACATAATATGGACTACCGTGGTGACGTGTGGACTCGTTCGTCTTTCACAGCCGACTCTCGGAGATGTGTTTTGCTCTAAAACAACGCTATGACATGTTTTTGCCTCGGTGAGGACAGCCACAGCTCGTTCATCGATTGCCTGGAGGGGGCAACGTCAGATTAGCCAGAAACCTGATTTGCTCCGTCTGACACGGGGCCACCAAATTGCCTGTAAACATGTCACCGGTTCCCGTCCTGCCGCTGGTGATCAACGGCCTCATGTCGGCTCTCGGCTGCATGGCCACACTGAAACTCATTCCTGCTTTCAAGGACCATTTCATCTCAGCCAGACTTTACGGAATGGACCTAAACAAAACAGCCAAAAAGGAAGTGTGAGTTGATTTTTTTTTATCTGTCCTGTGAAAGCACTTCATATTATGTCAGGTGACAAATGTCCAGTCTGAAAGTCAAACTGATTTCGTGCTCTGATGTT
This sequence comes from Acanthopagrus latus, assembly GCF_904848185.1. Lineage (NCBI taxonomy): Eukaryota > Metazoa > Chordata > Actinopteri > Spariformes > Sparidae > Acanthopagrus > Acanthopagrus latus. The sequence continues at coordinate 7,740,564 of NC_051051.1, forward strand.
TTTTTTCCTTCCTGGTCATCCGTCTGTGCAGCCCAGAGTCCCAGGGAGTCATCAGTGGGACGGTCTTCCTCATCATCCTCTTCTGCTTCATCCCAGTGCCTTTCCTTAGCTGCTTTATGGGAGATCAGTGCAAGGGCTTCCCACATGATGAGGTGGGGCTCCACTGACTGTGAAGTTAACTTTGTGTGTTTCTCTCAAGTCTGCGGCCCTAACTCCCACTGTGTTGCTGTTTTTATGTTGGATCAGTTTGTACAGCTGATTGGTGCTCTTCTGGCCATCTGCTGCATGATCTTCCTGGGCTTTGCTGATGATGTGCTGAATCTGCGGTGGAGGCACAAGCTCCTGCTTCCCACCATGGCTTCCCTGCCGCTGCTCATGGTCTATTTCACCAACTTTGGCAACACGGTCATCGTGGTGCCCAAGCCCTTCAGAGTCCTGCTGGGTCTGCACTTGGATCTGGGTGAGTGTACTACCTACCTCAGTCACATCCCTGAAGCTTCACTTGGGAGATCCCAAGATGTTCTCAAGCCAGATGGGATGCATAATCTGTCCAACACAGGAACATCAGGAACCACTAAAAAATTTCACGTCCTCTTAAATTATGGACAAAAAAGCTTTTCTGTCCATTATGCTGATGGACATGCATAAGCAATTTTGTGAAAACACATTATGTGATGTAGGAATTAATCCAAGAGTCAATTTGATTATCATTACACAATGAGTGTAGCTACAGAGGTCCCATGAAATAACAGCCACACATCATACAGATGTCTTTTGAAATATTATTTGAGCTCTGTCTTCTCTATTTCCTCAGCAGACACCATGAAAACAAAAATACTTTGATTAGCAGTCCCAAACATCTGTTTACAATAAATAAATTAAATACAATGTCCATGTAAAGGCACACTAACAAGCATTATGCATGAATACAAAACAAAATGAAAGGCAGTTACCATGTTCGCCTCGCAGACCACATGTGGAATGACATCAATTTGGTGCTGTACATTTCCCCTCTGGTGCCATGTTGTCTCTGACCCATAATGCTCCTGGCCCATGACATCACCACGTTGCATCAAAACACTACCCATAATGCCCTAAACTCAGACCATGTGAGCGGTCGCAATCTGCTTTAAATTACACCTTTTATAAAAAACCTGGTCCCAAGCTCTTGTGCTTGTGTTGTAAACACCAAACCCTCCCCTGAAACTTGAAGGCCTCAGCCTGCACAACTAACTAAGCTAACAGTAGCTACAGTTAGCAGCAGGTAGTCTTTGTCATGAAATGTTGCCCTTTATTTGTTCTGAATACAAATTAAACAGGATGACAGAAGCATATACAGTAAACATCTCAGTGAATCATCGCTTAGACAACTACAGCCAGTTGTGTTGTGACCCTTTTATGCTACTCACAGTGGATGCATACACAATGAATTAAATATTATAACATTTAAGTAAAATGAAAAATATTGGTACTCCTGTTCCACTCATGTTCAGTCATTCTGTAAATGTTGTTGTTTATGATTTTCTGCAGGCATTCTCTACTATGTCTACATGGGAATGCTCGCGGTGTTCTGCACAAATGCCATCAACATCCTAGCGGGCATCAATGGCATCGAGTCCGGTCAGGCCCTGTTTATCTCCGGCTCCATCATCGTCTTCAACCTGCTGGAGCTCAGCGGTGTGTGTGCTTTGTTTTCCATTCTCACCATCAACACTACAGATCCCACCCTCTGCACCACAAGTCCTGAATAATGTTGATGTGGGTTTGGAGTTATTGTATCATACTGGCAGTTTCATCTAACTTGTGGTTTGTTGTGTTTTCTAATCTGTCAGGAGATTACCGTGATGACCATGTTTTCTCCCTCTACTTCATGATACCGTTCTTCTTCACAACATTAGCACTTTTTTACCATAACTGGTAAGTTAAGACTGATACCTGTGGCAGTTTTAGAAAAAAATTATATATCATTGCTCCTTTTTATTCTGTCAATTCGCCACCTGTTTTGTCACAGGTATCCTTCGTCTGTGTTCGTGGGCGACACTTTCTGCTACTTTGCTGGGATGACGTTTGCTGTAGTCGGCATCCTGGGACATTTCAGCAAAACAATGCTGCTGTTCTTCATTCCTCAAGTGGTTAACTTTATTTACTCATTGCCTCAGCTTTTTCATGTCATCCCCTGTCCCAGACACCGGCTCCCCAGGTAACCTTCTGCTGATGGACTTCTGATATCTTTCATTCATCATTTATAGTGATTTATATCTTATCTGTTCCTTTTGTCTTTGTCCCAATGTCACTGCTAATAAAAGGCTGAATCCAGACACAGGCAAACTGGGGATGAGCTACTCGAAATTCAAAAGAAAGGACCTCTCGAAATTAGGACACCTCATTCTGACGGTAAAGCTCCTGCACTTCTGTATTCTCTTTTTTTTTTACTGATCGCTAAACCAATTTATCTTTAAAGATTAAAGAAATGGTGCAGTATGCCATCACATTTTCCCATAGGCCAGAGTAATGTCCTATTCTTTGTCTGTCAGACCAACAGTCAAAAACTCAAAGATATTTAATTAAATGTGATTTTTAAAAAAAACAGAGAAAGCAAAGCCCAACATCGGAGAAACTTAAACTATACATATTTTGGCAATTCACCGTGCTTTTATACCTAAACAAATAAAGGTCCCATATTATGTTCATTTTCAGGTTCATACTTTTGTTTTTGGTGTACAGTAGAAAATTGTGGTAACACATTTTGTCAGTCCACAAATTTCATGGTGAGTATGTGGTTATTACCAAGCAAAATATCTAAGATTTCTTTAAAATTGCCCCCAAATTACCATAATAACTACTTTATCGTGTGTTGACAGTTAGCCCAATATTATCTAAACATTTCCATGAAGCAGTTAATAAATAGCAATTTTCTTTAATGTCATTGTCAACCAGTTTCTGTTTAACTTTTGAAGGTCAGTGAATTAAAGTACTTTTTTTTTTTTTTTTTTTTTAACATTGTCCATGTCCTTTTCTGACCTGCAGAAGCTGGGCTGAAACTATTTAGATGTTTCCTGGAAATGTTTAATAAATTCATACATTTTGAGGTATTTATTTAGGGCAGTTGGGTGTAATTTAAAAGATAAATAAATATGACAAATATGTCACATGGAAATTACCATCTACTTAGCATGAACGTTCACAACCTGTGAAATAAAGTGTTACTGTAAAAAGATGTTATTTTTCTCATACGGTCCACTGCTGCAGCACCTCTATTCACCCTCTGTCTGAATGCTCTGTTTGAGCCCCCGACTCTTTACGGACCGCCTGCCGATTAGCCCAGTCTGCTCTAATTTGTCAGCACTCACTAGTGTAGCAGCCTCACTGCTTTTCTGCATAGGCTCTGCCCGTGTTTCTGCAACCACAGTTGGTGTGGCTATAGAGTTGCTATAGTAACAACTTCTGAATATGGGCAAATTAAGCATTCTGATACTTCACTGTATTTATGTAGCACCTTGACCTGCTTTATAATGAAAAAAAACAGACATAGAAATCTCATGTTTTACAATACTGAACCTTGAAGTAATCAACAAAACTGAATATGAATTAAGATGTGAGTGTATTCTCTGTGTCTTGACTAAACTCCGACAAGTCTCTCACCTGATGAATTTGAATTTGTGTGTTAATTATCCTCATAATCAGACAGAATTGCCGTTTTGTTTCACTTCACTATATTACTGTTTGAATCTCTGAAACAAATGGATGTGTTGGCAGCAATTTCAGACAACTAGCACCAAGTCGGCTATTACATGAGTGCATGTACTGAGGATTGGTCTAGCTGGGTAAACACACCGGTGGCAGGCCTCCAGCTACGTTTATTGGCTGATAACAATAACGCCTTTAATCCTCAACAGGTGGCAGAGTTATTGAAGCTGCTTGAGGTGCGGAGAGGCCAGGAGGGAGACGATGAATTTATTGAATGCAACAACATGACCTTAATAAATCTGGTGCTGAAATTGCTCGGTCCCACCCATGAGAGGAACCTCACCGTCATAATGCTCATCATACAGGTATAATGAAAATAAACACCTGCTGTATCCAAACACCCTGAATATTGAAGGAAATATGAATTTTTCACTCACTGCTCATGTCTGCATCTCTCAGGTGATGGGCAGCGCAGTGGCTTTCGGGATTCGTTATCATCTGGTGCGTCTCTTCTATGACGTCTAGACAGCTCTCCAGGACGGAGGAGGGAGCGACTGACAGAGAGAATATGATATTGTTATGGAACTATTCTGCAGGCTCATGTTTCATCTGAGTCCATTACCTCACTGTAACTTTCCTGCCTCTGACTGTACCTGCAGTGAAAACACAATGCGAGGTTTAAAGCTATAATTCACTTTAAAACATGTTCATATATTGAAGGCTAAATGGCTAATGATCGGACGTCAGCAGCTGTAGTGTTGGTTATTCTCCTGGCTCCAGTGATTGCAAGCAGGAAAAAGTTACTGAGTCTTAAATCTCTCGTGTGTCCACCCTGAAAGTATATTTTTATACTTGGTTTTTTAAAGGAAAATGCAGTAGGAGGGAATGACTTTCAGTCTTGTGATCAGTGGCTGTCTGCTACGAAATTGTGACCATTTGATATCAGATTTAAGGGTCTAGAAGTGCCCTAAAAACATTCAAGTGGTTTGAATCGGCTGTTCGAGCAAAAAATGTACCCACTCATACTTTCATTCGCACTCATGCCAATCAGTCCATGCAACATCGGTGGGAAAGTTCGAATCTCTTTTTTTTTTTTGTACCTACGAACAAACGCACACAGAATGGTGATTGTGAAGAATAGCAGTGCAAACAAAAGGAGGCTGGCGTCAGTCTGAAGGCTGTCGCGGAGAATTAGGTGGAGACGGGGAAATAGAGGGGAAAATTAGAAAAAAAACTAAGTGAGCTTATAGTTTCTGGATTGTTGTAAAAGTTAATTAAGGTCTATGGAAGATGATGGGATGAATTAATACTTCTCTTGGTATTACTGGATGCGCAGCTACATTTTTATGAAGCATTTTTTTCCCCCCTAAGGGTTCAGCAGACATGCGACAATGTGAAACTCAACAGGCACTGGACTATTTTACGTAGGAATGTAAGTACAAGTGGGAAACTGTTTACTGTTGAGATGAGAGGCTCAAATTAATAAATAAAAGATAATTAAAAATATACTAATGCGCCATTGTTATTATTTGCAGCGGTTTAAGAAGTATTTGGTTTCACAACATAAGTTGTGCTTGACCTCAAGTAAAAATCTTTCATTCACAAACTTATTTGGGTATTATCAGCAAAATGGTTATATTAATGTTGTTTTCTTCTTCCTTGATAAACAAACATCAACAAGAATTTCTGATTAAAAAACACTTGGAGCTGCAATGCAAAACTGCACTGTAGCATTCTGTTAAACCACTGAAATAGATGGGGACTCTCTTTCCATTTTTGTGTGAACTTATCTTCTAACATCTTGGTCTCATTTCTCTAATAACCAAAGCCAATAAGGGTTTTTTTTTATTATCAGAAATTGTTGTTTAGAATATTGGTTTATATTGTTATCAGATTTTAAAATGCTTAGACATTAGTATCAAACACAGTGTCGGCAACACTGTATAAGCTGATGATGTGTTGTATGTAAAATCTGCATCTATAAACTGTAACCACAACTGCAAAATCACTCTTGTGGGGTAAATTGTACCACATTTGTCAGTGAGGATGACAATGTCGTAGAAAAGACGTATAAAGTGGCACAAAATTAAAATATTCATGTAAAGTAAGAGTACTTCAGAATTAGCACTCTACTCCTTAAATTTAAAGGGAAACTGTGTAGTTTTGGAGAAGAAATTCAAACTCAAATTTGATCATTTACAATACTAATGACATTAAATGAAATATTTATTATTTCCATGACTGAATAAACAAACTGTTCTCAGAGGAAAATAAGGTCTTCAGAACACTGTTTGAAGCTTGAAAGGTGGCAGGGTCCGCCACATTAGTAAAACAGTGAGAAATTTCTTTTCTTTCTTTCTTGTAAGGTCAGTTTGTTTATTTTGTTTAGTTAGTCTATATAGTTTATGTCAAAATAAAGAGTTTGTGTTTACAATCTCGTCCACAAAACGGTGCAGTGCACCTTTAATTATCCCAATATGAAGATAGCAAAACATGTAAGTAAAAATTAGATTTTAAAGCGGAACTTGTGACACCCGGAACTGTTGTAGTACGTTGTTTCCAGGGAGATCTGCGCTGCACACAGCCCGCGTTCCTTGTGACTGGCCATAACAACCGATGTTTACAGTGTGTCGGCGCTTTTAAAAGACACGTTTTGACACTTAATCTTCCCTTCGTGTAACATTTTGACGCTTTTCGTGGTTTTTTTTGTATTTATAAAGTGTTTGAGGAGGATGTTTGTGAAGCTCTGTCACAGCTGCTGAGTGTTTTTACGGACACTGGTTGTTAGCTAACCCCCGCTGTTAGTCAGTGATGGTCACACCTGGGCGACGTTTATCGCCTCAGCCTGTCTGAAAACACTCTACATTGTTAGACCCGCTCGGACTCAGGAGAGATGCCGTCCAACAGACGGATCCATAAGAAGGCGCTGAAGCTGGAGTGTGAGTGGAGTCCGTGTCAGGAGTCGTTCAGTCGGATGGAGAACTTTTGTAAGCATGCGGAGGGTCACCTTAATGCTCTAAACATGGCTGAAGAGGACGAGGAGGAAGCAGAAGGTGAGCAGTACTACACCTCAAAGTCCTGACCACCCTCTCCACTGATTATTATCTAATATGACTCGGTCTGTTTGAGATGTGGCTTCATAAATTCAACATGGCTCAGGGAAGGTGTGTGTGTGTGTGTGTGTGTGTGTGTGTGTGTGTGTGTGTGTGTGTGTGTGTGTGTGTGTGTGTGTGTGTGTGTGTGTGTATTATGTATATACACAATTATTATTGTGTATAGATTATGTTATTGGCTATTTATTTCATCAGTGAAATTGTAGTTTATAGATAAATCTGATTATTTGAAGCCAAACACAACCAGCACCTACGCATGGACGTTTTCTGACATTTTATAGACCGAATACTAATTGATCAGGCAAATATTCAGCAGGTTAATCCACAATACAAATTGTAGCCCTACTGAAATGACCGAGGGGTGGAGAGTTTTCATGGCTACACAGTTTAATTTAATGTGAAACTCTAAAATCAGTGATGCCTACTCATGCAAACTCTTTCCTTTTTTGTTCTAAGCGGAGAGGAACTGTCTTTGGAGAGACTGTGGTTTCTGTTCTCTGGAGGGTCCTGAAGAGTTGCGGAGACATCTGTTCTTTCACTGTTACCATACAAAGCTGAAGCAGCTGGGTCAGCAGGTGCTTAACGCCCAGCCGGAGTTAGGCACCTGCTCCATCGGCTACCACAACCGCAACACCATCCCAGAAATCCCTGACAATTTTATCTGCCTTTGGGACAAATGTGAGGTAATCTAAATCTAAACCTTCACTTGCGCACTGTTGAGATAAACAGGAGGATTTCATCCTTTGAGTGTCTGCAAAGTAGAATTTAATCTTTGTCTTTGACCACATGTGTTTCTTCCTTTTATTTGTTAAAGCAACAACCTTTTGAAAACCCAGAGTGGTTTTATCGTCATGTAGAGATGCACAGCCTGTGCATGGATATACCAGCAGGAGACTGTGAATTCCCAATCCGCTGTGGGTGGAAAGGTGCGTCATTTAAGATTTATAGGTCAGAAAATCCACGTAACTAAAGATCACACAACTGATTAATTGTCAGAGAAGCTTAAAATACTGATTATATTTTCGTCTCTGTGCTTAAGAATGTTAAGATTGTTATTGAGTCGTGGTTCTGTCCCTCTGCAGATTGTGAAGCCACTGCTAAAGGGCGTCCTAAGCTGCGGGAGCACCTGCGCAGCCACACCCAGGAGAAGGTGGTGGCGTGTCCGGGCTGCGGGGGGATGTACGCCAACAACACCAAGCTGTTCGACCACATCATACGGCAGAACGCTATGGAAGGTAGAAACCCTGTCGGAATTATGTTAAAGTATAAAAGATATTAACATTGTTGGTGACTTTTTTTCATGCTCGATTTTTATCACCTTGTAATTCTTGCTTTGTGTGAATGTGTGCTGTAGGTCAGAGGTTCCAGTGTTCTCACTGTTCCAAACGTTTCGCCACAGAAAGACTGCTGAGAGACCACATGAGAACCCACGGTCAGTCACACCAGCATCATGCTGTCACTGTTAGTAGTCATAACTCCCATGAACTGGGGTGGACTATAAAGACCATACTGCACTTTTTGCATGTTTGAGCCTAAAAAGTTAAAACTAGGCAAGTTTGTATCACTAACAACCATTGTGCAAAACACCTCTTTTTATATTTTCTGATTCTGTCAGCCAGGTAGACACTAGAGCTGTAATAATCCCTCTCAATTATTATTATTATTATTATAATCAATTCAGTTCTTCTGATATTATATAGACAGACATTTAATCATGAAAACAATCAGCAGATTCATTGATGGTGAAAATAATCTACACACAAATGGCACTCAAATACTGACAGACAGTATCATTAAACATGGGATGTACCAGCTATTCCATCAAAGAGAGCATGTGGTCAAAAATTGTCCTTTTTGTTTGTGTTTTTATGCTTTGTTGTTCTTTTTTTGTTCTGCATGTTCTTCCATAAATCCTCAAATACTTCACACCTACACACACTGCCAGTTGAGCTTCTGCAGCGGTATCTTTATGTACCCATAAACATCACTAAACCTTAGTAAGCTTCATCTTTCTGATCCCTGCAGCCCTGTAAGCAACTTGTATGGCAAAGAAATCTCTGTGCTAGATGTCTGTGTTGTTACAGCAACAGCATCAAGTTGTGTATTTTTGCAGTATTATCAGATGAGTTCATCTGTCACTGGTTTGTCTTTGCCTTGTCGGTGCAGTGAGCCACTACAAATGCCCGCTGTGTGACATGACTTGTCCATCGCCGTCCTCGCTGCGCAACCACATCAAGTTTCGCCACAGTAACGAGAAGCCATACAGCTGTGAATACTGCAAATACAGGTATCACATCCACTGAAGCTAGAGTAGTGCCAGACAGGATTAAACAAAACATTAACTTGTGTTGTTGTTTACCTCATACTCCCACATGTGATTTTCAGGTGTAAGAATCTGATCGACCTGCGCAAACACCTGGATACCCACAGCAGCGAGCCGGCCTTCCACTGCGACTCTGCCGGCTGCAGCTTCACCTCCCGCACCATCGGCACCATGAAGATTCACCACCAAAAAGAGCACGAGGTGAAAGAGGAAATCTTTTCAAATTACTGCTCATTCGATGTCATTTGTAGTTCTCTAACGTTTCCTTTCCACAACCAGGGGAATTTTGTCCCTCGCTACAAGTGCCACGTGTGTGATAAGTGCTTCACCAGGGGCAACAGTCTCACCGTTCACCTGCACAAGAAGCACCAATTCAAATGGCCCTCTGGACACCCCAGGTTCAGGTAAGTTTCGAACAATCTGGAGATGCTGATGATGAGATGTGTGGGTTGCTGCAGCGCTGATGGCCTCTCCACCGCTCTGTCAGGTACAAGGAGCACGAGGACGGCTTCTTGCGGCTGCAGCTGATCCGCTACGAGAGCGTGGAACTGACGGAGCAGCTGATGAGGGAACGGCAAAGTAGGCAAGCGGACGAGGAGGATGAGGACCAGACTGAAGGCCAGGAGATGGGGCAAGAGTCCCCGGGCGCAACTCCTTCAGAGCTGCAGGTGGAACTGAGAGGGGTGCTGCTTGAGGAGCAGAGGGCAGAGGAGACCGCCGTCAGCACCGAGGAGGGCAGCCAGGAGGACGGCATGTTGTACGTTCTCACTGGAGGTTTGTCACAAGCAGGGGATGACTCCATCATGCAGCAGCTCCAGGATAATGCTCAGCAGCAGATGGTTTGACTGCCACATCAGTCCTGCTCACAAGAATTACACATGAAGAGACAATCTGTCACCAGCTGGGCTGTTTCAGATTCATGGCAAACATATGAAGGCACTGCAAATGATACATCTGACTGAAGGAATGTGTACTCCATCATGACCTGTAATGAGCCTATATTAGGTAATACACCTGTGTTTTTAATGTGTTTTATTTGTGTGTTGAAGGCCTATTGGCCAGTATTTTTACATGATTTTCAGTTCGTTCTTTGAATCTCATACTGTAAAATCTTCAGACAGCTGGACAGATAATAATGCTGCACTATCGAGAGGAAAATCATTCTCTGTTTCAGAAGTAGATCAGCATGGAACCATCACAATGGTGTGTTAGCATTTACAGTCACTAATCATTACATTTGTGAAAAATCCAGCAAAGAGGGCTCTACCTCATCAGCTCAGAGTGTGTGTATTTTTTGATGCTTAAACAAACTAACACAATTGTCTTTATGCACAGTTAAATAAAATGTGTGCTGCACAAAATTCAGCCTCGTTACTATAAACAAGTTACTAAGACAGAAATATGTTTCTTTTCATTTTCATCTCTCTGTCTGTGGTATCTGCTGTCTGTACTTTCATTATGGCGCCCCCTGTTGTACGAAACTGCTCTACTGCAGCTCAATAATATCAGGCTCTCCTAGAAATGGCATTATCTAAAATGTGTTGATGGACCTCTCAGGGGACAAACTGACATTAGCTCAAACTAAAATATTGTCTCTCCATTATTCCAGCTAATAAATGTTGTGAGACTTTCCTCCATTAAATCATAATTTTAAGCCCAAAAGTTTGTCTGCTCAATAGAGTAAATTCAACCAAATAACTGCTTTTCCTCACCCTGCAACACCTGCAAATACAATGTGATTCCATCCCTCTTTTTTAGCCTTGATCTTATAGAGACGCCTTTAATCATAACACACCTATGCCAAAGCAGTGTGTCCTCTACTCACCACACGTAGTGGCATCAGCTGTGTGTAGCAGATTAAGGCAGCACACACAGCTTAGCGTAAGTGTTACTTAGCGCTCTCTTGTCTCTTCGCTCTGCTGTCAGTGAACTCTGCCGGGACACTCTCTAATGGCTTCACGTCTGTTACAAATATGATGACGTATACAAAGTGTCTGGACTGCAAGACCCAGTTCACAGATCCATCTGGAGTTTTTCACAGACACTGATTGCATCAGAAGATGGGCACCGTGACGTTACATCCACTGCTGCTGCTGTTGTTTGGGTGCTTCCAAGGAGCCATTTCCCAGTCTGAATGGCTTGAAGAGGTGGAAGGTAGTGGTAAGACCTCAAATAATGTCAGTGTAATGTTATTTTTTCAATCATTAAATGAAAGATTCTTCTACTTGCAGTGGGTACAGTTCTTATGGATCCCTACAACAACGACATCTTTCTTAGTCTGGGCCTGAAAGCCTGACAACATTTCCAGTTTCTTTATGAATGTTAGTGATTTGTCCAGTTGTGATGCATGTCAAAGCTATTAAAAATGTTTCACTGTAGTTGAGACAGAATGGCTTCCTGAGCCAGATTTCATAGATGACATCTATTGGTCCGGGTCAGCACCCCTCTGCATGGGAGGCTGTCGGGCGCAGCACCAGGAGCTGAGGAGAGATCGCTGCGGAGATTCGAGCTGCTGCTGGATCGGCTACAAGTCCCTGTGCAGAGGTAAGACCAGTGGTGGAAGAAGTATTTAGGTCCTTAACTTAAGTAAAAGTATTAATACCACACTGTGAAAATGTCACTACAAGCATAAGTCCTAGACTAGAATTAAAATAAAAGTAGTCATTTTGCAGTCGAATGGTCCCTGTCAGTGTTTCACGATGACTTATAATGTTTAAGGTTTGATATTAGGGCTGCATTAATGCGTGTTTTATACTTTACTGCTGTTTAAGGTTGAGCTCATTTTATTATGTTGGGTAGTTTCATCTACAGCAATGCGTCCCATTTAATAAGACCATCATATGCTTTCATAACCCAAGAGGGTTTTGAATAGTTTATTTGGAGAATTTTCTTAACCCACCCTATCTGATCAGCCTGCTGCGCAGCTTTGTGTCGTGCTTTGCCTTTGCATCTGCTTCCCTTTGCATGGCAGTGAACTGTGGGAGGCCAGATGTGGACTATAATGGAGCAGTGTATGGTAACGACTGGTGGGTGGGCTCCGTGGTGAGGTACACCTGTCGCCCCGGCTTCATGCTGGTGGGAAGCCCGACCAGAACTTGCCAGCAGAATGGCCTCTGGACACCGAAACCCTTCTGCCTCCGTGAGTAAACAGGTTTAGGTCTAATAATCTCACGTGAGCATGGGCGGATGACTGAACAGGCCTACCGGGCACAGAGCAACTGTTTCAAGTGACCTTTAACAAATCTTTGAAGGTCAACTTTTCAATTACAAATGTCCACAAAAAGACAACCACAAGACAGCTACAAAGGGACACACACCTAAGAGACTAAATAACTTTTATGGAACATGCACCTAGCATAAAGAGGCACAAAACAACAAGAGATTCAAAACATGTACAAAGAAGTGACTACAAAGCGACGCACACCTACCACAAAGAGACACAAGGGAACTTTAAAGGGAAACACCTACCACAAAGACATGAATACAACCACAAATGGACGTACACTGCTACAGAAAGACAAATCAACTACAAAGGGACACACAAAGAGACGCAAATCAAGTTCAGAGGGACACATGCCACTACAAAGAAACACAAAACAACTACAAAGCTGCAAACATCTACAATAAAGATACACAAAATGGCTACAGAGAGTCTTGTAGAGTTTCTGTCGCTTTGGGTTTGCTGCTGTTTAAAGAGGGTTTTGGGGGCCGTTAAGATGTCTGTGCCCAGGGTCCTGTTGTCTTATAATCAGTCCATGCTTATGAACCCTCAAAGCTCATCCACACAATTTCTCTCTACCTGTGTTTCAGGAATGTGTCAGCGGGGACAGATTGAAGTCAGTGAGAGGGAACTCAATGGGACGTGCAACTCCACCTGCGCATATAAAAGCTACTTCGGCCCGCCCAAGCAAGGCTGCTCCCGGATAGACAACTGTAAGACCAAGGACACGGGCTGGAAGCGGTTCTTCTCACAGTGTGTCCCCTGCATTTGTGACTGCGCTCTATCATGTCGTGAGTCGCTTCCCCGCCGCACCAGCAAGAGCAAATGAATGAAAAAGGACTTGAACTGGTGATATGTGAGCATGTTGCAATGTTGTCTCAGCGCAAATACACTTAAACGTGGCTATTGATTGCTTCAAACACGAGTTATCTGTTCTCCTTTGTGGAGTCCGATGCAAAGAAGGCTTATGTCTTTTTTATTTATAGCATCTGCAGTCTAACACATGAGGGAAATGTGGACTGGGCGGTGAGACGCAGGACGAAGAGGAGAGGCACCGCAGCCTGTTTTTGCAGCCTCATCCAATTGTGTGGACAAATCAGAGGACCAAAATCAGGATGTTTTGAAGACATTAATCTAATCTCTCTGGCACACTGAAGCCGACAGCGTCTTCCTGGTTTCTATTTATAGGTTTTACACAGCGACAAGAAGATTTCAGTGCCTGAGGTTCAAATCCCTCTGAGTCAGCAGTGAATTACACGCAAAGCTAAATTCAGTCACTCTGTGTGATGTGGTGAGAGGGTCAAAAAAAAGAAAAGAAAAGAAAATTGAAGTAAAATTTACTCAGTTAAAACGCCTTTTTATTTGTAATACTTCAAATAAAAAGTTGAACGTGAATTTTCAGATGGTTGAGGTCTGTTTTTAATAAGTGGCTAATTTTGGGGAAGAATTTGGAAGCGCAGGTAGAACTCTCTCTGTTAGGTTGAAAGGACGTTCCTGTCAGAGGCTGCACCTACCAGGAATATCTCTCATCTGCGTGTCTGCAAACATGTTTGTGTGTCCGAGGGAGCCGAGGAAGTGAAGATAAAGCCGAGGAGAGAGGGAAGTGAAACCACAGAGATTAGCACCTCTGCCTCGTCCATCTGTCCCGTAAGGAGATGAAACCTTAATCTTGTTACAAAGGGAGCAGCTCTGGTCAGGGAGCACAGTCAACACGAGGAGCGTTGTAGACCTCGTTGTTAGAGGTTGTCGACCACGCACATCCTGCAGAGGCTGACTCGGGATGTTTGAGAGGTCGGTGGGTCAAATAAATCAAATGGGAACCAGCATGCAGAAAGTTACATTTACAGTGAACTAATTACAACCCCTGATTTAGATTTTTTTTTTATGTATTATGCGATTGTAACTGCTGCATTTCATCACTTTATGTCTACAGGAAGGGCATCCAGGACAGCTTGTAGCATTTATTGTGAAAAATAGCACAAAATATCTTTTTCTCGTCAAAGTCAGTGGATTGTATTAATGTTATTATGATGTCTGGTGCGTTTGTGAGAAATAAAAGGATTATGCTGCCCCACTCTGAAGTCATAACAACCACAATCTAATCTCATTGCAGACACCCATTTTTTTTTTTTTTCATTTTATTCTCATCTCAATTAAAAGCCTGAATATGCAGCGGTTTGCTTAAACAGACTTGAGTTTTTGAGCAGTCATGATCTGCAAAACGTTTGCTCCTCACAACATTTGCTCCTAGTGTAATTTCAATCTTTCTGCATTCAAACAGTTGTGATGGGCAGTGACATTTCTTCTCTTACACTCTCATATTTGTTATATTTTAATTCCTGGCATTTGAGTCTTAACTAACTTAGTGTAGTACATGTTGCATAATACTTTCCAACAAGTGCCCCAATGTGATTATTTGCTCACGTTTGATAGAATCTGATGCACAGGCTTACTGGCTTTGACTTGATAAATGATATTTCTCTTTGAAGCCACTAGATGTTGCTGTTTTGTTTATTGCCACAACATTCAGCACCACTTTGCACTTCACATGAACTTGAAAATTCCTTCAATGCACAAATCAGATAAAAAATGAAATAAAATGAAGGTTGATTCTCTGCTCCATCTGATCACATGCAGTTGCTGCTCCCTGTTCAGAGCTGTCGAGGCCAGGTGGTGAACCTCAGCAGGATCTGTTCGTCTGCTACAGGTTTGTAGCAGCCAATCCCTGTGAAAAGGGGCGAGTTTCAATCAGAGACAGTTCGATCGTGTAGTTAACACAGCAAGATAATCAGGATCTATTAATAGGCCCAAATTAAGATAATCCAAACGACTGACCAAACAGAAATCACACCAAATATAATTAAGAGAAGAGTGAGTAACATCATCACAACAACAAGATTTTAGAATAATCACACCAGAGGACGTCCGGAGGCAATGAGTGAGAGGACTGTCGATTCCCCTGACTCATTACAGCTCATTAAAGCTTCCTCAGATATGCTGTGTTGAAACTCTGGGGAGGACACTCACCCACATCCAGCCTTCTGTACTCTCCCGAGCGCCTCGACAGGATCTCCCAGTACGTTCGCTCGCGCTCACTTCCAGCGACTCCATTCACACTCTCCAGCAACAGACCGAAGTCTGGGTCCTCCTTCACCGTGAACCTGCCCCACATGTAAAACATTTTCCTTAGAATATGTGAGAAATTTAAAAAAATCACAATTTCCCATGAGGAACTGGAAGTTTTTATAAGCGACTGGCTTTTGTCACCTAGGAATCAAGTTCAAAATACACACGGCAACATGGAATCAGGTGAGATCTTCAGTCTCAGATGCAACTGTTCGCACATGTGATTTGTTTCCACACAGTGTGAAATTCTAATCCACACAATAAATCAGGTGAAATTTGCTTCTCCACAGGTGAATTCCACATGTTCCCACACAGTTCAGATGCAATCTGGCTATTTTCATGTGAAAACTAGAATTTCTAACATGTGAAAACGACATCTGACATGTTAAAAAAATCACAATTTCACATGTTTTATTGAACACTTTCATGTGCAAACTTAAATTTTAACATGTGAAAAGAAAGCTTCACATGTACACCAGACATTTTCCCAGGTGAAGGCCCAAGTAATGGTCTTTTTGTTTTACACATATGAATGAACAGTCCACCATGAAATTTCACATGCTGTCTCATAAACTTAAACATGTATGAGGAACAGAAGAGCGACTATGAGGAATAAAAGATTATCCTGAGGGGAAATTATCGGGGTTGTCATGGGTGCTCTTACTTGAAGTCCTGCTGTGTCTCCTGCAGCCTCCTCAGAGCGCCCAGCAGCACGCCTCCCTCCACCACAGAGCTGGAATAGGACTCAGGGGTCGTGTTAGTCAGGTCATTCTCCACAAGCACTCTGACGGGAAGAGCCCCCTGATCTGCACACCAAAAGATACATCCAGTTATAACAGTGCTGTGCATGAGACAAGGACAAAAAGAGTGACTAATCTAAGCCTGCATGTTTACAATCTTCTCGAATATTCACCTGTCTGTGTGAGGGCTCCTTGTGTCGCCAACAGAAGGAGGCCCACAGAGAGGAGAGCGGCTGTTCTTCGTGCCATCCTGTACAATGCACCCTCCCCATCAGAGGTCCACTCAGTACTTATAGTGTGCCTAACCCTCATTTGTTGACCTAACACATAACACCAGCCACACACACATGAAACCGAAGCACTGGTGTTTGCATGTGGCAATCAGTCACTTGCTAATGTGTGGTTTATGAATGGAGAAACTCTATTATCTCTGGAGTGACTTAATCGTCATTTAGTTGATTAATGGCCTGCCCTCCTGTTTTTTTTCTCTCAGAAGTCATGAACGAGAATGGAGGGTAGTGTTTTTTGTTGTTTTTTTTACAATCTACATGTGCAAATTTAAGACTGTTGTACAGGGGGACGTGAGGAAGGTCATCACTCTCTTTCCTCAAGGCTGATATCACATTATGCAACCAGGATCTGGCCTTTTGAAATATAACAACAGGCCGAGGCAGCACCACAGTGGCGGCCTGGAGGATGCCCGTGTGTAACGCAGCACTCATCTTTTAGTTTGGACGCTGAGAGCCTGATCTCATATGTGTTTGAGCTTTCTGGTATCATCACCACCTATGTATGTTATCCCGGCTGGTAATATCGGCAGCCATAAGGAGGCAGATCATAGAAAGAGAGAGAGAGAGAGAGAGAGAGAGAGAGAGAGAGAGAGAGAGAGAGAGAGAGAGAGGTGGGTGGCTGTGCAGAAACCAGCGCTCATGTGGGGACGAAGCGAGAGACAGAGAGAGAGAGAGAGAGAGAGCTCGTTTTAAATTGGTCTGATTAAGAGTCAGGTGCGATTGGCTAAAAATGCTCCCGATCCCCCTCTCGTGGGTGATGTAAGGCATGTAGGGCCCGCGCTTGAACGCGAGTAACCCCGGCTGTTTTACCGAAAATAACCCGGGCACTGCAGCATCAGCACCGGGCAGCTGCGCAGGTGCGGCCTTTAAAGAGACAGCGGGGCCCTCGAATCTCACCAACAGCCTTTCTGCCCATGTTTACGGACACACACACACACACACACACACACACACACACACACACACACACACACACACGGTCAGGCAGAGGTGCACCGACAGCTGTGGATGCCCGTATGGATCACCTGTATCTGCATCACGAGGGGCACAAAAGCTCGAGCTTCATAACCCTAACTTCATTGGTTAATTCCCACTCCTGTCACTCCCCCCCAGAGACACAGAGGAGCCAGAATAGAAACTGGAATCACTCGAAAAGGTTTAAATTTGCACCTGCGAGGTTGATTTACTGACACAGGACGTGGAAGTCAATCAGATTTCTGCGAATACTTCGAATCATCTGCGAAGTGAATTTGAACTTCTGGGTCCCTCATAAGCCTCGAAATGCGCCTATTATAAAAGATGATATGCATTCATGTGAGATTTGATTCATCTCAGCACACGAGGTCAGGGTGAGGATTAGGGGGAGCCAAATCGGAACCAAAAATCGCTCTGTTTTCTCCTCCAGTAGCATCCCTCCAGCAACGCCCTGCATCCCAGACCGGCGTGCGTACCACTCAGACGCACCAACCGGTGAGAGGGGAGCGGAGGCTGCTACATCGAGCTGCTGCTGCTGCTGAAGCATCTGAAGCATCTGAAGCATCTGCAGCACTGATACTGAGCGATCACCATCGACACCGCTGTCGAGGAGGATGTGTGTGAGTATTTCGATGCGACTAGGGGACGGACGGATTTCATAAAGGGGATATAATCTCACCGAGAGAGGAAGGGGATATATATATAAAAAAAAAAAAAAATCATCATCAACAACAACAACAAAAGCCATGACAGGCGCCTCGTCCCCCTGACAATTTTACCAGGATGCAGTCATAGTTTGAGGCCGGACATGATTTTAATCTCAGGAGTTGCTGCTGTTGTGGATGCGGGACGATGTGCGCCGCACCCCGAGAGATATTGATGAGGAGGACGCAGCGGCTCAACCGATCCGGATTTTTCCAGGACTGTGGCGCGCAGTGAGCAATCTTGAGTGTGTGTTTTTTGCTTTTTTTTACCCCTCTATTTTTCTTTTCTTTCTCTTTTTTTTTTCTTCTGGGGGAGCTGCTGATGTGGAGGGATTTGTGCTGTCTCGTCTAAAGGCATCAACTGAGCACTGGTTGCTCTCACCCCCCCACCACAACCACCAACACCAACACCACCCCCCCAAAGAGGAGGAGAACCGGGTCTCACCTGGTCGTTTCAACACACCACAATAAAGTACGTGCTATGCGTGTGTGTGTGCGTGTGCAATGCAACACAGACTCAACACAGAGTCAGTGTTGATGTGTCCTCAAGAGTAGGCTCGTTTATGACTCATACACCTTACCTGCTCTGTCATTTTCCTCATGTCTGCACTCTTGTCATCGGTTCGTTGGTAACAGGTGCTTTTATTTTGTATTTCTGGGAAGAGCTGGCACTGACAACAAAGTCACTGCAGAGCTCAGATACATCCACCACACCACTGCAAAGCCCACATGAAATACATTTAATAACCATATCTCATCCCTTCTGGACTTTTACTACCTCTGTGTGTGTGTGTCTGCCTTAGTGAGTGTGTGTGTGTGTGTGTGTGTGTGTGTGTGTGTGTGTGTGTGTGTGTGTGTGTGTGTGTGGTTCACGTGTCCTGCCTATGACAGATCATGCAGGCCTTCATCTGACTAAGAGGCCATTAAAGCCCTGTCAGTGTTTTCACAGGGCTTATATGCAGGCTTGGTAATGGAAAATTCACTAATGGGAGGACGGTCAATAGAAGTCATGCTGAATTTTCTTCACTGGGTGCTCTTCACGTGAGGAGATTTCACCATACAGCATGTGGTGGGGTATCCTTCCATAGGTCGGCGGACTGCAGTGGACGTTTGCACACCGGGGGATTATGTGTCCACTCGCGAATAGGAGAGCCCGAACAGACTGTTTACGCGTGTTTATTTGCGTGTCGCTGTGTGTTGCTTACATCTTTTATTCCCCTTGGGCAGCCCCCAGTGAATCTTGATGCCAATCTGAGGCCTGCGTGAGTGCGTGTACATCAAATAAGCAGATTCTTGTCACAATCAGCTGTTTTTTTAACACTAAAACACACACTCCATTAGTTTTCTTGCAGCACGTAATCATGACCAACTGGTAATTGCATGCCTCTTCATTATCATGTCTAAAGTAGGTCACCTGATTCATTTATGGAAACTCATTTGAATCCTGTCTCATAATCCTCTTAATTCATTTCATTTAGATCTGTTTTCTCAAACAAACCCCCCGACACACACACACACACACACACACACACGCACACACACACACGACTTATGAAACAGTAACATGATTCTGAAGATGTCCTGACATGTCCGGCATCATGGGAGACAATGTGTTGCTTCACTTTCGCATTATCGAAAAAACTAAAGCTAATGGATCAGCAGCAGCCACTACATGGTTTTAACAGACACTTGAGTCTCGGAGGAAATTTATGTGAATCAGCAGTATGAGCGCGCTGCAGGACTGAAACCAGATCCCGGCTCCTCACACTCAGAATCTCATTCCCCTCAACCAGCCACTCCATACAATAAACTGTAATCAGATCATGTGCGGCACCTAGCTTTTTAGGAGGGTGTCGGCAGTCCTCCTAAAGTCAACCAATGGTTCTGAGTAAACGTTGGCACGGCTACGTTACACTGGCGCGTTTTGTGTGTTGAATATGTACGTTTCAATCTCACGTTTCCTTAATGTTATGATGATGTGATGGGTGAAGAGTAACTCATTTAAGTGTGTGTAGAGGTCTCAGGGAGTACTATACTGCATGTATGAAAAACACAGTGTGAAGCCTGTTCAGCTCCAGAGGAGGCTGAATGTAATCTGATAAAATTCCTCCGTTGATGTCACTCAGTGACTAAATTGCATTGTGGGAAAGGATGGCGTCAGGTTTGAAAAGCAGTCCGCCAGTCTGCGTTGTACTCCTGTAACACTGTTGGTCTCATAATGGACGATTAAAGAAAATAAGATGATCAAAGTCTTTTAAAAGGCCTTTTTCTAATCTGGTGCCTTCACCATAATGAAGGCGATTTATCAGATTACGTGCAGCTTCCTCTGGAGCCACAAAAGACTTTATACTTTTTTTCCACATATGCACCAGTACTCTCCAAGACCTCTAAATACACTTCTATGTGTAAAACTGGTGGAGTTACCCTTTAAGGTTGAAAACACTTGGTTTGGGTTAAAAAAAGGGAAAAAGGAAAAAGAAAAATCATGTTTTGTATCTGGGTTTGTCTCTCATCTTGTTCAATAATATCACCATTGCCACTCCCTCCTCATTCAGATGAGAAACTCAGCTCAGATACTCATAATCTGATCACCTCACAGGTGTTGATATGAAACATCTGAAGAGTGCAAATGGAAGATATCTGTAGTTTGCACAAAACTGGGCTGCATCTGCTGAGGCAACAGTTTTTGTTTTTATAGAGGCAAATACTCAGTCCATCAACTAGAAAAATAAGGAATCAAAACCAATCAATGACATATTTGTCCTGTTTATTGGCCAATTTAAGTTTCATATCCTGGAAGAAATTATTTAGTTTCAGGGCTCCAGGGTGCAACAGTTTTGAGTTGCACACGCACCGAAGAATCTGTCAAGTGGAACTAAAGATAAACACTGGCTGCATCGGTGCACCTGCAAACCCCCCCCAAAAAAATCCAACCAAAAAGTAAATCCACAAGTACGACACAGATCCATAATTCAAAATGATATAGTCTTAATACAAAGTATGTACTGTTTTTAATCAATTATTGCTTTTTATTATTTTTATTTTCTTATTATTTTTAAACAGTTGAGGTTTTTGCAATTTCTTGTTGAGCGTGCTGTGATTCAATGGAAGAAAAACACTTTTCTATACGTTCCTGTTCACAGTTATCTAATACTTTATGCGCTTATTGGGGCAACTTAATTATGTGCTGGTGCACCTCACTGACAAGGTGAAGATCACCGGTGCTACCGGATGTAAAAACAAGTTAGCCTGGATTTTTTTTTTTTTTCAGGTGAAAATTAAAGCAACATTATGTAGAAATTGATGTTTAGTGCAATGCACGCCCACACAGTGCAACACCACTGTCATCAATAAAATGTGTAGAAACAATGTTATCATATGTTGAAGTAAATACGTTTGTAATGCCAGCGAGACACTGTACCATCAAAATTATTTTAAAGCTGTTATTTTCAGGTAGAAAGTTACATGATGTTGCTTTAATCTGAGATTGCACCTTCTCACTCTGAAGCAAGTGCAAAGCGATAACACCCGAACAACTTAACATTTCTGTCCTCCTTCTGCAGCCTTTCAGCATGGCTGAGAGGACACTGGAGCAGGGCACGGTCAGCATCCCCATGGAGGAGACCAAACTCCCCGGCGGAGCACCTCCGGAGGCGCCGCTGCTCACCCACTTGAAGAAAGTGGAGAACCACATCACCGAGGCCCAGCGCTTCTCCCACCTCCCACGCCGCTCCGCCGTGGACCTGGAGTTCAATGAGCTCTCGTACACCATCCGCGAGGGTCCCTGGTGGAGGAGGAGAGGTACTGCACGCTCAGTTCACATAGTAACCGTGATGGATGAGCGAGCCAGCACCACCCGTGACGATCGATATCTAGAGTGCAGAAATTTCAAGGGAGGCATTCAGAGGCCTTCGTTGACATTTGAGGAAAAATGTTTTTCTCCTCGGTCTTAGGCTGCCTCTTTTTTCGCTCTGCTCCGTTGTTCTGACACATGTGGCCCAGTCGAGCCGGGCCCTCACACACACACACACACTTGCGGACTCCCACCATGTCGTAGTGAGCAGTGTGACCGTAAGCTTTGCTGCGCTCAGCAGAGTTTAGACATAGTAAATAATTTACACCCGCAGGTTGGCACACTGCTCGCCTCTCTTTTCCCTGTGTTGTCTGACGATAGGCGGTGGCAGCGAGTCCGTCGGGTCCGCGATTGATCTGCTCATGAAATATGGACAGCGTTTAAGCTCAGCACCCTTATTAATGATCGGCCTCCAACTCAACCATTGGTCATCCGTGTTTGTCAACCTCAACCGCCTTCTGCAAACCGACCTGTTGTATGTGTTCTTTATATTCAGTAGGGCAGGGGACCCCAGAGGAATCTTTTATTTACATTCCCTATACAGTATCCTTAGGAGAGGCCCTATATGATGCATTGCAGGTTGTCTTGTGTAATATTGATGTGCCTTACGAAAGCCTCGGCTGAGAAGTATTTGTTGTCCCGTCGGAAAATGTACGGAGAACGTTCTTGAGGGGCGGCGGTCAGTAAAGAAAGACTTTGTTTGCTGCTCTGGCGATTTCTCGCTTCACGCTTCTCCTCGAGTGGCCTTTTGTTTGTGTGTTGCCTCTTCGGGGTGTCTGCCTCGGCTCATCAGGCCGATGATGTGTGAGCAGGAAGTGTCTCAGCTTTTACTAATTAAGCGGTGCATTTCAAAAAAGGATCCCTCGCTTGCCATTTTGGTCCCAGCGAACGTCCCTGCCATGTACATCCCTGCCTCTGCCACTCAAAACAAAAAAAAACAGCCCCACCTAAATTAATTTCAGTGCATATCTGACATATTCTGAAGGGCTTTGTCTGTGTATTTGTGTCTCATTTAACAAGCTAAGCTAAGAGCTAATTCTCTCACAGTCCCTGTCTAGCTGATCAATGCCGTAAAAAAAAAAACAGGTGTAATCACACACACGGCTCAGGGCTGTTGTTCCGATGTGTGGTTTCGCAGTCAGTGATTACTTCTCCTCAGAAGAAGCGCATGATTTCATGATGTCTGCGGAATTATATGCAATTAAACAGCTGGTAGAGAGGAGGGGGGGTAGAAAGATGATGTACAGCGTGAGCCACGAGACTTGAACCCGTGATGTCATTTATAATTTAATGTGTTTTCAGTGTTTGAGTCACCGCCACACTACTTATGAGTCATTCCTCGAAATGTCTGCAACGAACAGGAAGAGATTAAGAGGAAGATGGTGCAAACGCAATAAATGTAGAGTCATTTCGTGTTTTCATTAAAAAAAAAAAAAAAGAAAAAAAAAAAGGGTTCAGGAGGGCGAGCTGATGTTCGAGCTGCTCTCCTGTTTGTTACCGTCGGCTCCTCTGGGCGAGGGGCTAGACATCTATCCCTGTTCAGACGGCGCTGCTGTGGCCTGCTTTCATGTCGAGGGTATTCTCCTCCTCTTGAGGTATTCTCCTGGTGAAACACTAGACCTGCTGCGTAGGGGGAAGGACAGGAAGAAGGAGGGAGGGGAGGGGAGGGAGAGGGAGAGAGAACAGGAATATGTTTACACGCCTCTAAGTGTTTTCCTGCTCTGGTGTTTTGTTATTTACTGCAATGGCGCCTTTGCACCTGCATCGATGATGTGAGATTGGTAGGATAACGAGGAGCGTGGCAATTTGGCAGATACAAATCACATCCCCTACTTGATGATCTAGGCGTTGCTTTTAAAAATCACTGTGATACAAAGCAACATTTTGTCATTTTCTTGCAGAACAGTTGTGTAAATGTATAATTAGATCTAATCAGAGAAAGAAGTTGTTTGATGTTTAGCAGTCTTGCATGTGCTTATTTATTCTGTTTTTTTTTACATCCAGAGTGACTACATGGTCCGACAGAGTGATGTACTACATGTCAGTCATGCGAAGACTGGTTGGTAGCAGTTTCTGAAATAAGTTAAATACTGAATGTCTTGGTGTGAGCTTATAAATGAGCTTACCCGACCTCTGTAGTCTGCTCCTCATCTCCGCTCGAGGCTACATTAGCCACCAGGAACATAACATACCCAGAACTCCTGCCAAACAATCTGTGGTCACGTTGCATTGTGGGTAATGCAGGCACCGGGTTTGGACAAGGAGCATGAATACAGGGATTAAAAAAGACACATCACATTACCTCAAACACTGTTATAAAAGTGAAATGCTCAATCAGAAGGGTACCATTCTAAACATAAATTGTATAGTTTGCAAATGAAATTAGAGAATAACGATACGATTTTAGTACGGCAGCAAACACTGATGTGAAGTGTGAGATCCGAGCTGATGTGTTAAAACACCAAAGTCACACAGTAACACCAGCCGATCGAGGCAGTCGAGCAGCTCCGATGATCTGAGAGGTAAAATCACTGTTTTTGCGAAAGGAGTCTGGTGGCTTTGAAGAGAGCTTAGCTCCCTGTGGAAGAAGGCTGTCGGATGGCGAGGTAAAACATTCTAAATATAGCGTACACTTAACCTGATATTGATTTTTTTAAGGTGGGCCCTGTTTTAGGTGGTTAAAATACAGTATGTGAAGCCCGCTGACCTGCATCCACAGCAGTGCATCTCCTCCATGCCGGTACTCCTGTCTGCTCATCCAAACTGGGGGACGAGCTGACCACCGTCTACTGTGTGTGATACACTGAGCATGGATGAGTAACTCCAAAACTGGAACCAGCCTTTTAAGTCAGTGTGTCTTTGTGCCAGCGTGGTGAGCCACATACTCTGGCCCCTGCAGCCTCGCACTGATAACACTGTGGTTATGCGCGACCTACAGCGCCGGGTTAGCTCATCAGTATGCACCCCGTGTCCGAGCCGGGCTTCTTTACTGACAGCAGGCTGCTCGTCTGTCTGAGTGGTGGATGTCTGATTCGATAACACTGCGGGGAGGAGGGGTCACTGCCATTAAGCTACTTTACTCTAAGGGGTCTGCTGAGACCCCTGCTTAGAGACGGGAAGCAGCATCCCTGTAGACGCTGGAGAAATGGGCGAGGCGAGGCAGACTGGGTGACAACAAGGCATGACTGCACAGACCTCTTTAACTTTCCATAACCCGAACCTTTCAGGATCTACGTCAGGTCTGAAAGATGTTGTTTTTCCTGTTTCCACTGGGCCTCCAAAGGTTAGGGAATGCATCATGAAAAGACTGGAGACATCTTCATTAGCAGGCCAGACAGCTGTGGACACGTTCAAAACATCTGCAGCCGGGTGACGCCTGTGGTTCTGAGGGCGTCACCATCTTAAACCCCTCTGTAGTCTTTTGTTTTTCTTGTTTTTTGCTGAACACCTGATGTCGAGCTCTCCGGTTTCTACCTCACCTTGAATCCTCTCTTTTCCATACACACTGACCACGGTTTCACACCCCTCGCCTGTCTTCACATTTAGAGCACTTCTTTTTAAAACGGCAGCTGTGGTCAGTGAAGCCTGCCAGTAGGGATCATCTTTATACATGTAACATCACATCTGCCCGACCACTTCCGCTTCCACAATACTGCCTTCGATTTCCCCTGCTGGAGCCAAATAAGGCTTTCTGTCTGTATAACCATCCGTAGAAAAACGCTTTGAGAGTCAGTGAACTGGCTTACAGGGCTCAGTGAAACTGGCAATTAAAGTGAGCCAGAACTGCTGCGCAACCTGTTCCACTTTCTCACTGTCGGGAGTTTATAAAGGTGTGATACAAGCGAGCAGAGTCATAATTGTTAGGCAGACGGATGAGGACTAAAAATACAACACATTGTGTCGGCCCACATTTTAGTCACAGTCCCTGTTAAGTTCTTATATCTGACTTTTTCGGCAGTTAATTTTAAAAAGATTCTATGAAATAACCCAGTGTAGAAATAAACATCCCTCAACTGATCAACCTGTTCTCCCCTGTTGTGCGTGAGGGCGGAACAACGTTCATTCAGAAACGCGTTTTAAGCCTCCCTCAGCATCTGCTTGTCAAATTAACTTTGAAATTAATTCCTCCTTAACTCCTTCAGAGTCAGAATGAGAATCTGAATTCCTTTATTAGTCCCGCAAACGGGGAAATCTGTGTGTCACAGCAGCCACAGGACAGCAATATTACAATAAACAATAATAATATTAGAAAATAAATGGTAAGAAATAGAAAACAGACTTGTGTATACAGACTACTTACAAATATAAACCGTGTAATTATACAAAGTGTGGCAGTGTAATATTATTATATTCATAAAGTACATTTTGCAGTAGAATGAAAATGACTGATAAGAAACATTTCCAGACCAAGTGCAAGTAAAAGCTTTGTCTCTCTGTCAGGTTTCAAAGCTCTCCTCAAGTGTCTGTCTGGAAGATTCAACAGCAGAGAGCTGATCGGCATCATGGGGCCTTCCGGGGCCGGGAAATCCACTCTGATGAACATCCTGGCAGGTTACAGGTGAGCTGTGGATTGTATGGAGCTTATATCCTCGGACTTATTTGCGTTACCACACTTGCTGTAATTTGATTTGTTTTTTCTGTTGGGGGAAAAAACAGGGAGACGGGCATGAAGGGCCAGATCATGGTCAACGGTCGGCCGAGGGACCTGAGGACCTTCAGGAAGATGTCCTGCTACATCATGCAGGACGACATGCTGCTGCCTCACCTCACTGCGAGGGAGGCCATGATGGTGAGGTCACCTTTAAAACAAAACCAAAAAAAAAAAAAAAAAAATCCCAGAACCTTATTAAATCCCAATGTTCAATAACAACGCGCTGACTTCTGTCTGCCTTTCAGGTTTCTGCCAATTTGAAACTAAACGAGAGCATACAGGTCAAAAAGGAACTCGTAAGTCTGAATATATTGGCGATGTTATGGTTATATGTGCTATGTATTTATTTTGAGATAAAGGCAGTGAAGACAATAGATCAGATATTTCCGTACTCCAATATGTATACCAGAGTGATTATCTTATCAATCATGTTGGGTCGTTGTGGGTAAGAATTGCATATTAATGAGCAGATGATGATACTGAATTTAGAAATTTTGAATATGGTGAACCTTCACTGGATTAGCAATATAAAGGCTTCTAAAATATAACCATTATCTCCTTTCACCTACTCCAAGAGAAGCGGGCTGCAGATAAAATGGCGAGTGTCCAGCACAGGGAATTAACCGTATACAGGGAACTTGACAAATGAAGGGAGGTTCATTGTGGAACACTTCACAGAGAAGGTAAAACCTGATCACAGCGCTGTTAAACAGCAGAGAGAAAAATCCTCATCGTATCAACATGTAGGCAGGTTTTGTAACTCACTGATGCTGGTTATGAACCCTCTCAAGTCCTGCACACATGCAGGAATAGATTTTATTTTACCTCGGTTCGTATCACTCTCCCTCGTCACTTGCTTTGCCTCCTCCATCAGCGGGGAGAGTTTTTTGACAGTTATTCCAGTTGTTCCATCATAACACGGGAACAGCCAACTGGGACAGCAATGACCCCTTTGTGCCGTCATTCAACCTTTGTTTTTCCATGGGGAAAAAAGTCAAAGGGAGGCTTACAAGGGACCAGTATTTACATGGATGGTGTCGAGACAAATTTAACTTTAAAGATAAAATTGTGCCCGCTCCAAATGTCACTCCACTTAAACCATGAAAAAACAGATAGCACAAAACAAAGCACAGCACAAACAAAACTGTTTGTTCCTCAGGTGGATGAGATCCTGACGGCTCTGGGTCTCCTAGAATGTGCTCAGACGCGCACCAGCTGTCTCTCCGGAGGTCAGTGCAAAAGACTGGCCATCGCGCTCGAGCTGGTCAACAATCCTCCCGTCATGTTCTTTGATGAGCCCACCAGGTAGGACTTGTCCCACCTTGACTGAGTCTGCATATTCCCGACAGACATCTGGATTAAAAAGTGTGTCCGTCTCTCTGGTTTTGTCTCGTTCCAGTGGTCTGGACAGCGCGTCCTGCTTCCAGGTTGTCTCCCTCATGAAGTCTCTGGCTCAGGGAGGACGGACAATCATCTGCACCATTCATCAGCCCAGTGCCAAGCTCTTTGAGATGTTTGATAAGGTAACTTGAGTGCTTAAAGTGCTGGACACGTCCAGCCTTCCATTAGCCGCAGCTCAGGCCAGGAGCGCCGCAGGTTAGCATGATTCATTTTATCCAGCTGACAAGTCGATACCCAGGCCTGATGTTTTGTCAGCTGTTCATGTATAATTCAGAGAGCCGGTGTGTTGGAAACTACGTTGATTACTCTGTACCTGTGTTCCCTCCACCAGCTGTACATCCTCAGTCAGGGTCAGTGCATATACAAGGGCACGGTCCCTTACCTCATCCCTTATCTGAAGAACCTGGGCCTCCACTGCCCGACGTATCACAATCCCGCCGATTTCAGTGAGTCGCGCAAGTCCTCTTAGCACAAGCGAGTGCATGTGTGCGTCCGGTTGTTTTTCGTCCTTACAAGCTCATCCTCTCTGTCCCCCAGTCATCGAGGTGGCGTCAGGGGAGTACGGGGATCTGAACCCGGTGCTGTTTGAGGCCGTCCAGGGCGGACTGTGCTCAGAGGAGAGCAAGAAGAACTCCAGGGACAAGAGCGACTCGTCCTGTCCCTCTCAATGCCACAGTGTGAGTGAGAACAGACTCTTATCACCGTAGCACGAAAACCACAGACGTCATAGCCTCACATAATATGATAAAGGAAGCATACAAGCCTTATAACCGCAAAACACTGACGACATGTGCCCCTTACTGGTCTCGGCAATTTCTTCGATGACAAGAAATTGCAGATTTTGTCAGTTCTATGCATTGGTTTCAGCGATTTTCTCATTCACATAAAAAAGGGGGGATATACTTCTAAACTACAATGTCACAGTGTGATGGAAATGTCCTTCTTGTTGTTGGTTGCGTCCATTGGAATATCCTCAAATGTTGTGATTTGCATTAGCCTTTTCCTGTCCAGTGTCCATGTTATTTCTTCTTTTTTCCCCCATAACTCGTCCTCCTCTCCTCCACCCGCTCGATCCATTTCCTCAGCTTCCTCTTGCTCTCTCTCTCTCTCTTTCTCTCTCTCTCTCTCTCTCGGCCTCGCAACTCACTGTTGATAATAGCATCAGCTAAATGCTAATACTGTACATGTAAACCACCGGGCGCCCTCTCTCTCTCTCTCCACCATTACTCCTACGTGGTGCAGTTTCTGCCCTTCATACTCGTTAAACATTTTATCAGTATATTGATTTTTCTCTGTTGCCCTTTTTCTGTCCTCTTCTGGGTTTATCTGTGTGGGCATCAGCCAGTAACCTTTAGCACAGACAACGAGATTATGGCGTTTTCTGTTCTTATATAACATCTTCATTATTGGATATTGCCTCCTAACTTGTAGCAACTTCCATTACATTATTTATTATATTATTCTAGCTATTGCATTGACTTCTCAGCATCTACTAAAAATGTAATTATTTCATTTTCATACTGGACAAAATAACCCCACTTTGTGCATTGTGTGGGTTTCTACATGGTCATTATTGTTCTCTTTCAGATCAGGAAGAGTTGTGAATTCTTGTTTTTGCTTGTCTTGCGTTGGTATCTATGACTGAGTCCTCGCTCTCGCTGCTTGTCTCCACAGGACACAGGAACACTTGAGAAACACAGCTTTGCCACCAGTACGACCACACAGTTCTGCATCCTCTTCAAAAGGACCTTCGTCACGATATGCAGGGACACGGTAAAAAAAAAAACAACAACAACAAAAAAAAAAGACGACTCCTGCTGTGACGACCAGCAGCTACTGGGTTTAATTTGATTATTGGTCGCAATTAATGGCTTTTGAGACGTGCCGATGTTTGTTTTGTGTGTTCTGAAGGTGCTGACCCACCTCAGGGTGATGTCCCATCTGTGCATCGGAGTGCTGATCGGTCTGCTTTATCTCAAAATCGGAAACGATGCCAGCAAAGTCTTCAACAACACTGGCTTCCTCTTTTTCTCCATGCTGTTCCTCATGTTTGCCGCCCTGATGCCCACCATCCTAACCTGTAAGACTGTCGAGTGATTGTGTTGGTTTTCTGGCAGGGGGAAATGCGAGGGGAAGTGGGACATTTTTCTAATGCTGCAGTTGTTTCACAGTTCCTCTGGAGATGGCTGTGTTTATGAGGGAACATCTCAACTACTGGTACAGCCTGAAGGCTTACTACTTGGCCAAAACCATGGCTGATGTACCGTTCCAGGTAGCGCTCCGAATGATTGCACGAATGACTGAGCACACGGTGGTTTGGGGCATGCCGCGTGTTTCGAATAACAAACCCATCAAAACCTCTTTTGCAGGTGATTTGTCCAATCATGTATTGTAGTATAGTGTACTGGATGACTGAGCAGCCTCCAGAGGCCGGTCGCTACCTGCTCTTCATGGCCTTGTCCACGTCTACGGCTCTGGTGGCCCAGTCCTTAGGTCTGCTTATAGGCGCTGCGTCCACGTCTCTGCAGGTAGGCGAGCCTGCATACCCAAAAATATCTCCCTCCTCTAAAAAAGATGTGTTTTGCTTGCGTGTGAGCGTGTGACCTTCACCGTGCAGAAAACCGTACTGTACGTGCAGAGTTTGGCAGAAGGTTTCACATTCACCTGCTGAAAGAGGAAAAGGGGTCTATCAGTTCATTTGCATATAGACACGCAGTCTGCTAGCGGCTTTGCTACTGTAGCGTTCTGCTGGACCAGATTAAGAACAATTGTCTGCTGCCTTGGGGGGGGGACATGTCAGACAGCCTTCCCAACAGGCCGAGCAAGAAAAAGACAGAAAGGACAAACTCATCTCGGTCTCGAAGGAGGGAATCGCCTATTTTCACACGTTTTTAAAATACTGCAGACTTGGCAACACGTTAGAGTAACGTGATTAATTTTTTTCCAAGAATAAGCAGTGTGAGGGATTTTGATTTTGAAATCAATAATCACAATGCAGTTAGTAATCCCAGTGATCATATTCTACGTTCACTTAGTGAACCTAACTTATGCAGCAAGTATTATTATTATGGCGTGAAGCTAATGGCTCGAGGCTACATCAGTTGAATCAGTAGTATTTGGGTTGCGTTGAGACACATGTTGGCACCAGGAGGATGAGAACAATGAATAAAAAAATGCACTGAATTCTGTACGTTTGTTTCACAGGTGGCGACCTTCGTGGGTCCAGTCACAGCCATACCTGTGCTCCTCTTCTCCGGATTCTTCGTCAACTTCGACACCATTCCCAAATACCTGCAGTGGAGCTCTTACGTTTCCTATGTCAGGTACTTTCAGCTACTTCAGACTTTTGCTAAATTTATTCTGACTATCGATCTTTGTCGGCTGTCACTAATCTGAAAAATGTGCCCCCTTTTTTCAGATACGGCTTTGAGGGGGTGATCCTCTCCATCTACGGGATGAACCGGTCGGAGCTGGAGTGCGTGAGCGGCCTGGTGTGTAAGTTCCAAAAGCCAGAGGAGGTCCTGCAGCTGCTGGATGTGGAGGATGCGAAGCTCTACGTGGACTTCATGGTGCTGGGCGTTTTCTTCCTGATCCTCAGACTGGCTACCTACCTAGTCCTGCGCTACAAGGTCAAGTCAGAGCGTTAAGATCTCGGGAGGCAACCACTGATGGATCAGGACGCTCGCACGTGTCCCGGCAGTGTGAGATCGTAAGCAAACGTTCCCTTTCTCTCTCTCTTTCTCTGTCTCCACCTCACACACATGTACAAAGACATACACGAGGGCCAGCACATGGAATCATCAGAGAGCTGTGCTGCACCATTACTCAAACTGTACAGTATAATATAATCTTTGAAAAAGGAAAAAGTTTAGACCGCGGAGCGTTGTTCCACCCCCTGCTCGTTGCTCAGTTGTCCTCCAGGTTAGTAGATTCTTTCAGATCACCGTTTCCCTCAACATGATTGTTTACCTGCACTAAACAGAAACAGAATACCCAACAACGTAACAGAAAGCATGTTTCTATAAAGTGAGACCTTTGGATTTGTACTGATTTCCAAGAACTCCAAGAAAGTCTCCGGGAGGTTATGCGGAGCTAAATAACCGCCTTGGTGCAGGAGCGTCCGATAACTTGTAGCTTCTCAGTCCAGCACATCAGAATTGGACATCACCCATCAAGATGCCACAGGAACAAGATTTCAAGATGGATAGCCTCTTTAGTCCATCAGAAAGGGTGCAGAAGAATTTTGTGCTCGCCCACCTGTAGGACCATCTCATGAGGTGTTCTTACAAAGACGCTGAACACAACGGCTCTTTTATGGAAATACGACCTCAACGAATCGACTGCCGGCGGATGACTCTCATCGCTTTCCGTCGGCGGTGTGGATCAGGTTCGCGGGCCCTCTGTCCCCCCGAACACTGACGCTGGTAGAACGTTCAGAAAAAGAATGAAATGTTTGTAAAAATATCGAGCAGATTGTCGGAGACCGATGGCCTCTGATTCCTTACTCGCTCCCAATTATACACTGTTTCTGCCATACCCGAGGAAGCATTCAGTGAACAGGGCGCACAGTGTTAAAGCAAGCATGACTGCAGTTTACAGCCTGATGCGTCCAGTTGTGTTAATCATCCTGGTTGCAACAAGAGTGTTTAGAGCCTATTCCATGGGTTAAAAGGGGGGTGGGGGGGGGGGTGGGGGGGGGGGTTTGTCTAAATCGGTGTGTCGCTCTTTTGACACAATTCTCTGAACTGCTCGTTTCCACTCTTTTGCCGCCTCCTCCCTGACCTACGAAAAAGGAAAATACCCCTTTCTTTCTCTCTCTCTCTCTCTCTCTCTCTCTCTGTCTCTCCTTCTCTTTCTCTCTGCTTTTCGCTGATGTCTGACTGATGTGTGTCGTCCGAAACAATGCTAGATACTTGAAACGCAGGCCGGGCAGTGTTTGTGTGCCTCTCAACTAGAATGATTTGAGTTTCTCTTTATGCTTAATTGTTTGCACATACACCTTATGTCAATGCTGGTTCGCACACACACACATACACACACACACATACAGGTAAATGTGCACATAAAACATACACACACGAACACACACACACATGAGCAAACACACATTCACCCCTTGGCAATGTATAGAAGAGCCTCTCCTTGTCACAGGGCAATGCAAATATTTTCCAATAGACTTGCTATGAAATATTTCTTACTCAAACTATGCTACTTAGTAATCCTTATTATAATGCATAAAATAATGTGAGTATATAATCAACGATTGTACAGTGGATATGTCATGCTGTAAACAAATGTACATTTGCACTTTTCAATGTATGTTTATCCGCTTTTGATTTATTTGTATTTGATTTTATTTTTTTATATCTATGTGATGAGTGCTGCCTGAAAGTATAACAGGAAAAAAAACAAACAAACAAACAAAAAAAATAAAACGGCAACCGAATGTTGCATGTTCACTTTAGGAATGAAAAAAAATGTATGACATGTTAAAATTCAGCGCAGAGCGTAACGATTTTTGTTTCGTCATCTGAGCGTATGTACCCCGGCCCATGTTTGAGGAGAGGCAAATCCTCTTGCTTTCTGCTGAACGTTTTTAGATGATCTGGTAAACCGAGTGCGTTGCTGGTGTAGATTAAAAAAAAAGAAGAAGAAGAAAGGATCAGGAGGGAGAGCGTAACAGGTGCGAGATGTGCCGGAAGGGAAGAAGGCAACAGTTAACCAAATGTATTATTATAATGTAGCTGAAGAGATCGACGGTCTCTTTAGGGAACAAAGTGGATCGGAGGGCAGATCAATAATCACTGACGGACGTTTGGATTCTGTCATTAATAGCAATAGTCAACATTGTGATGTTTAATTGTTATACCTCCCACTGCTGTGTTATCAGTCAGTTTACATGTTTTATATTGAGATTTTAGTCTTCATGTTTTATTATGTGCAATAACCATACGAAGGTTTTAACAAAGAGAAAATGTGACGCTGCTTTTTTTTTTATATATATATATATATATATATATATACATGTATTTTTTATTGTAGATCTTCTGTTGCTGCTCTGTTCTGTAACACAGGCTACTTTGGTGGACATGTTTATGAAGTGACCCTCTTTAAGATCGAATTAGAGGGACAGAAGCAGAAAACTACCAGTTCAGTGTACTGGTAGATGGGCGCTGGATAAGCTACAGCCACTGGGCAGATGTTGCCATTTTTTAAAGTCAGACCCCGACAAGATAATTGGTCCTCGAGAATGTGTAGCAATGGGGGAAAATATTGCATAAAGTCAGTTTTACAGCCAACACAGCAACCTTCCCTAAATCATATCAAAAGCCATGAGTTGGTAGCAGGCCCACGGGTATAAAACAAGAAAAAAAGAAACCGCAGAAAAAGAAACGGCTCCAACCCTGGAACAAAGCAGGGGTAATTAGCAGCATCAAAGTCATTAGCCAGTCTCGGCCGGGGCTCTTAAAGGCCTGTGGTACCAAAGAAGAAAACAAATCATCCTCCTCTGCATTGAAATGTGAAATATGGTGGGTGCACTTTTTCGCGGGAGATTGTGGTGTCAAATTTCAATAAATCTGACCCCAAGAAAGAGCTCTGAAATAGACATCCACCATGTTTGTGTACATTCCAATCCTGCAGGATAGTCCTGATTATGTATTTTCAATCATGTTCTTTAAGATTAAGTTTCCCGCAGCCCCTTCAAGGTCAACGGATGCGATTTGGGCCCCAGTGGAGACACTAAATAATTGAACCTTAATCAGATCTAATCTTGTGTAATAAGCGATTGTGCAGGATGCAGCTGAATGAAAATGTTTTTTCACCCCTTGACACTTTCATTTATGCGTGCCACTGTTTCACCTGCTTGTAATGAGAAGCCACCTGACTTCAGTGCACCCTGTCATGCATGGTAACAATAGTAATCAGGCTATCCCTACAGAGAGCCACAAATATCTGAAAATCATTCATGGAATTGAAGGCTGTTTAACACGGATTGTTCTTGTTTTTTTCTGTCATTTTGGTCTGATATCATTTGTCCGTCATTTACAGTTTAATTAACGGTTTCTCAACTGAAAAAATGCAAGTTCTGTATACTGAACGCTGCTCCAAGGATTATAATAAAGATTATTTATAACCTTTGCCCTTTTCTCAGTGAATGGATGTGCTCAAACTGTTACTGTTGTTGGTTTAAATTATTGACTTAAGAGGCTCAATCATGTAGCGATAGTCAGCCGATTCTTATTCCACCCCTTCAGTAAATTTAATTCTTCTTTTTTTTCTTTTAAGTTTAACATTAGTTGGCATGGACGTCATGAGATAACCATGCCCACTTAATTTGCATTAAACGCGTCAAAATAAAAGTCCCTTGAGATGAAAAAGCTACCTATTAATATATTTATTTATGTATTGAACTTTATTGACCCAACCAGGTGATTATTTTTTTTACTTATATTTATATTTGCATGTATTTTAATATGTATTTCCCCATTTGTTTATTTGGGTGTTTACTTGATAAGAATATGCATTTATTTCATATGCATATTTATTTATGTATCTATTTTATATTGACTAAAATGTCATTTCTTGAAAGCATTTTGCCACTAATTTTGAACAGCTTTTTACAATGTAAGCTGTATGACTGTATGTATTACATAGACAATAGCTGTATTATGAGCAGATTGTATATTAAGAGATAAGATTCTTTTCAAAAACAGAAATTTGTTTCAAGAACCAGAAAAGTCAGCACGACTACACTTTCCTACACATTTTACAGCTCATGGCGCCGCTGCTCTGATGATTGTGTGAGCAGCCACTGCAGGCAAACACAATGCAGTATTATGAGAGTGATTTAAGTACTGCAATATATGAACATAATGGGTTTATTCAGGCTAATCATAAGTTACATTCATCAAGACATGAGACATCTCAACAAAAGCTGAGAGCGAGTGACAAAAGAAAAGGCAATGAGACTTTAACTAGCGCTTGGATTAATTGCTTCAATTACACTGCTGCAGTCTACACCCTACACATTGTGCAACATCTGCAAAGACAGACTGAGCCAGGCTAAGAAACTGAATTTCAGACATGAGCCTCGAGCTACACATCCACGCATATAGAGTATATGAGATCAAAAAGGATACAAGGATGAGTATAAGACTCAGTGGGGAAAGAAGAAGACAGCCAATAAATAAGAAATCATGCATTTACTGAGCCTAGTAACATCTAAATCTCCATTTAGCTGTGTGTTAAGCCCTAATTAATGTTGTCAATGAAAGTTAAGTAGGATCAGACATTCTGCATGCATCATGTCTTTTCTCTTGAGGCTTGATTAGGTTGTAGCCAAGAGGGACCCCTGCTGGAAAAAAAAGGATACCATCGTTCCTCGAAAATATGCTAAACAATCAGCTATCTGTATTTTTTGCATGTCTCTTTACTGCAGAAATGTATCAGCATGAATATGTGAAATGGATTTTAATCTCGGCATAGCCAGACTGCATCCTGGTTTAATTTACACCATCATCTGTTGCATCCAAATATGTTTTCTTTCCTCACACCATACTGTTTCGACCTGAATCCAGCAGTTTAAGGACACACACACACAATACTGAAACCTCACATGACCAAGTGTGTCACATTGCAACAGAATAGTGGTATTCCAGTGTAGGTTTTTGGGTGTGCACTCACTCTCCTGGTTGTTTATGAGTACTGCACAGGAATCGAGTGGGCTTTAATTAGTTAGACCGTACCAAGGCCTCAGACCCCAGTGTAGGTTTTTGGGTGTGCACTCACTCTCCTGGTTGTTTATGAGTACTGCACAGGAATCGAGTGGGCTTTAATTAGTTAGACCGTACCAAGGCCTCAGCGCCCTGAGACACATCAGTGCACTCTGTCCAATCAAGTGATGCATGCCTGCCGCTTGGCTCACATAAAACTCAGCAAATAAAATGAAAACAAGAGAGGCCAGTTAGGCAAGCAGTTAGAAGGTGATGCATACTCATTATGATGGAGTTACTTCAGGTAACCACTATTTTGCAAGTGCTCTGCATGCTTCACCGCTTGTCAGAAAAAACAAACAAACAAAAAACAACAACAACAGACCAACAGAGTCATGCTAGAACATTTAAAATTGGCAATTACAAGGACAATTTGTAATGTATAGCCTGGGTTTTAGTTTTAAACTTTATGAACTAACATTATAAACAGAATGTGAATAAACAACAGCAGTGATGTGTTCAAATGGATAAGATCATGATTCCATTAACATGTGAGACTACATTGATGTTTAATAAGTGTTTTGAACAATGCTAACCGAGGTTACCCACAGTGTGAACCTGTTAGAACATGGATTAATTAAGAAAGAAAAGAAAAAAAAAGAAGCACAGAGAAGTTCAGGTGGATTACTCACCTCTTGAAAGGGACCACTACTTCTGCCTTCCTGGTTTGTTTTCCGACTTCCGGTCCACATATTCGAGTTCATCTTGCTGTTTATTTCATCTTTGCTGTAGACCGGCATTTTCCCACAACACCCTGCTCCTGCTCTCACAGATTTCGAAAATGGCGGACAACTCATCTTCGGTAGGTTTTCGGACGATATAATATTATTTTAGAGACATTTAACAGATTCAGGGTGCAAATTAACGCATTATTTTCTACAGGTCGAGATTGTCGAGGGCTGTCGCCTTCCCGTTCTTCGTAAAAACCAAGAACACGAGGACGAATGGCGTAAGTATTGTCCGGTTGTTTTTCCTGTGCTAAGCTAGCTAATGCTAACTAGCGAACCTCAGCTGTTGTTAGCAGACGCCACGGCCTCTAGTTAAAGCACTGTAAACACCACACTGACAAGGGGCACATGCAGTTGTACAGTGTTCACAGTTTTATTTGAGTGCCTACTCAATCAACAGTTACATCCCTCATGAAACTATTTAGCCAGCTGTAAGGTACATATAAATAAAAATATATTTTATTGGGAAAGACGAGGCGAAATACATCTGACATCAGGCTAACGGTAGTGTTTACAAATCTGAAACGGCTCAGTATGTCAGCGTTATTTTCTGATATCTCTCCATAAATGTATATATATTATAACAATTTGTAACCTTTCAACCAAGAGGGAGTTGTGCAGTTGTTGTCAAGGTTTTGGAATAATTTTGACCCCATATCAAAAGTTTAGCGTTCTTCACAGCTTGTCACAGCTTTTTGTTATGAGTATTGAGTATTGATCTTTCTTAATAAATCTTTATTCTTTACTTTAAATCTACGTTGGGGACCTGCAGATGTAACAGTCCACTCTTCGGACAAGAAATGTGTATATTTTCCCGAGTACTTTAATATCTCATGACAGCTCACTCATGTTTAAGTTGGTTTTAATTGTTTATGAATAGCCAGCAGCATTTCTTGGAGCTCAGTGAAGAACTTCAGTGATTAATATTGATAATATTTCTAGCAGTACATAGTTTAAACAACAAATACTTGGTATTTTTGTGATCTTGTGTTTATTAACAAATCGAGCACTGAAAGGTACTTAGACATCTTTAAGAAGCTTCACCAGCTTTCAACTGTTTGTTGACAGTTGTTCAGCAAATCTATAATGTTGTTTCAGGATGTCCATCACAATCACCTTTTAATGTGAACACAGCTCAGTTCAAGTGTTGATTTGACTTCTCTTGCTTTCTTGCAGCCTTGGCTGAAATTCTAAGTGTGAAGGAAGTTTCTTTGAGAAAGCTTTACTATGTTCACTACATTGACTGTGAGTACAGTTTTTTTTATATGATTTTTATTGATATGTAACCTGTTATTTTAAATGTGTAAACTGATATTTTAAATGTATAAAGTCGCTTCTAAACAGAATTATATACACAGAATCATCAGAACAAATGTATTCTTGTTTGTGTGAAATTGCCTGTGTTTAAAGTCAACAAGCGCCTGGATGAGTGGGTCACAGGAGACAGGCTGGACATGAAGAAGCTTCAGTTCCCTAAGAAAGAAGCTAAAACACCAACGAAGAATGGTCTTCCAGGCTCCCGTCCCAGTTCTCCAGAAAGAGAAGTGGTAAGTGTGCTGCGCATTGTTCATTTCAGCCCCCCCAAAACATGGTTTAGACAATAGTTTATTCAATATGAACTAGGGCTGAACAGTTATCATAGTATTATCAAAATTTCAGTTTGGCCAAGTACAATATCCAAACTCTCAAAGATGCAGTATTTTTTTTCTGAGTAAATGAAAAGCATAAATTGTTATTTCTGTGGAAATGATTTCAATACAAATTATTTTGCATATTGTTCAGTCTTAGTTAGAATCTACATCTCACTAATTGTAATATGGCTCCAATGAAGTCCCGTGAATTCCTCTTAGATAATGGAGATTTCTATCAGCTTTTTATACTGCTTCAAGATCCTCACATTTATAAATTATAAGTTAATGTCAGTGTCAGTTCATGAATATTACTACCTGGATATGATAACATGTGTAGTGTAGATTTTAAACAAGTGAAATGATAATTTGTAGTCAGTGGTCAATGATAAATCAGCACCATTTGTGTTGATCAGTTTCATTGGTGATTATTAGCGACTGTTTACTGATGGCCTCCAGTATATTGAGTGCTGCTTTAAAAAATATGTCAAAGGCTACTAGCTGAATGTATGATGTGTTTGCTGTGTGTATTGGCACAAAATTATGCATACAACCCAGCCTCAACCTGTAAGGAAATGTTGAAATCATGACTTTCAATCTGGACTTTTGGAATTCATACTTTTTTGATTTGAATTCCAATTGACCACCACAGTTATTAGTGATTTTAAATGCTGTGTCAGTTTTTCAAGACACAGTGAATATTTGAGTATTAATATGAGGGTTAATATGAATGTCTATTAACCCCATCACTTCTCTTCCTTTCTATTCAATTCAGAGGAAGAGTCTAGATCTCAACGTACAACCTGCCACAGCTCCTTCCAGAGGCAAAACCCTCCCCACACCGGTACAAGTTGAATTTACCCATTCTAAAAAAAATGACAAAAAAATCCTTGTTTAAACCTGGTGTTAACATGCATCTTGTGTGATCATACAGCTGTCGGGTCATGGAAATCAAGAAATAAACAACCATGACACAAAAAAAGAAGATGATGATCAAGTTGTGCAGATCACATCTGGAAGTGGTGTAACACACAATGTATCCAAACATTTGTCAAGTGTATGCACTGGAAACGTCAAGCCACGTTTCAGCTTCAAATCTGTCAAGGTTAGCTGGTATTCTCTGTTTATGTTCAAATCTCTTGTGTAGTGCTGAAGATTGATTATTCTGTGAGTTGAATGATTTTTGTTTTTTCACATGTACTGAAGCTAGCTAAAAGAATGCTGTTGTTGATGTTAAGGATGTTACTGACGCCTAATTTCCCTGACATTAAAACTTTGACCAGTCAACTAGTCTAAAAGGAAGAAATCACAATAATCTATTACGTTAAATATTCTCCAAAACATTGTTTATATTAGATCTTAGACACAGTAGTTAATTGGCATTATTAAAGTTAGTAATTGATACTAATACTTAATTTACCCGAATAGTCTAGTGCTGACTAGTGATGATATAAACATTTAATTGACTAATCATGCGCTTTTCTGGTTCAGGCAGGACCAATTGGCATTTCAGAGGAGTCCAAAGAAAAATCCTGAAGACACATTTCAGCTGAACCTATTGCAGTTGCAGCTGATCTGTGTCTGTTGCATGTTAATGCCAGGCTTAAATACGGTGTGATTTACATTGGACTATTTTCATTTAGAGGCGAGCAGAATTTGTTAAAACTTAAATTGTCGTGTGACCATTAAAAAAGTTTTAGCTCATAACAGTCCCCAGCTTTTAATCATTACATTGGTGTGGCAGGAATCCCAAAATCTTGATTGGAAAGAAAAATTCTGATTCAGTTTAGTGTAAATCTGAACTAATTTTAAGCCACGTGTCTAATAACATTTGTTTGCTGCAGAAGAGGAAAGTAGAGGCCGTCCCCTTGGCGACTCAGGTATCCCCGGCCACCCCTGTGCCCTCCCTGCCAAGTTCAGCTGAAGCCACTCAGGCATCTGTTTTTCCCGCTGTGAGGGAAACCAACACCTTCAAATCACGCGAAGATCATGAACAGCTCGCCTCGCTCACAACGGTACAGAACATCACCTGGGGTTCTTCATTTTTTTACGTTGAAGTCTTTTCTCATAGGCTAATGCGTAATTCCTTTGTAACAATAGAACGGCACTGCCCGGCGACTCGTCCCCTCACAGCCCGGGAGGAAGAGGAAAGCTAATTGTGGAGGCCCTGACGAGGTTTGTAACTTCAGTATATTCATGTTTACACTTCAAATGTATCCCCTATGACTGCATGATTTTATCCTCTTATTTCAAGCACTGCAAACTAATGCACATATCCAGAATATGTTAATGTACATCTGGGAATAATCTCCAATTTCCGTGCAAGAAAATCAGTTACATTTGTGCACAGGAGCTGCATTTATGTTACCTCTTTTATTTATCTTTATAATCTGTTCCAGTATTAAAGCCAGGGTTAAGAAAATGCTTCAATATTGAAACATAAATTTCAGACTAACATAAATAAACATACTGACATAACATACCAGCACATATTGTGGACCAAATCTAGTACTTCCATGATTTTTTTTTTCTCACATTCTAATATCCTTTCTTTAAATTGTTATTTTCTACAAGATTCCCAGTCTTATGTGATTTATTCTCACACTAAGGAGCATTTATTTACATTTTGACATTTACAGGTGTATGATACTAAAGACAACCTAAATCTTCTATGAATAGCCTAGATATGTAACTATGTATCTCTAAATAATTGTGATCTTTGACAAAATATTCTCAACTTTATGTTCTTTGTCTTCTTGGCTTTACCCAGCCGAAGAGCAGAGGCAGTTATACACACTAAAAAAAGATGGATTGTAACTAAATGAGGCAGAATAATCCCTAAAGCTGTCGGGTCAGACCTCTGCCGGATTACTGTTTACCTCCATCAAGCTTCTTGAATCGAGCAGCTCAGCTGTAGTATTAAGTTTAGATTGTTGCTGCCGCTGACATCTCGAGTTCTTGTTCTCACATCGTCTTTGATGACAGTGGCCGATGGGTTTGTCTCATAAGTTAACAAGATGATTACGTTTAACATTTTGTTTGATCTTTTCCTCACTCTTTATCTGTCCCTTAACATCTATATCACTACCTCTGAGTGTGAGCGCTGCCATCTGGCTCCTGATGAACCCACCCTTGAGTGTACTAAAACTACAACTAAGACACTAAAGTTCAATATTGTTTTCAATCTGCCCCTCCATCAAACTGTTCAATATAAATGAGAATCAATTTATTCCCCTCATTAGTTTCCAAAATCCTCTGTTTTTGTGTCTTTTTCTGCTAGATGATAAAGGTTTTGCAGTATAACAACCCTCAAAGTGCCAGTGTCTTTCTACCACCACCAGAGGTCTGTTTTATTTCCTGTTATTTTGCGTTGCTTTCCAAATTCAGATGTGCCTTAGTGGGTCCAATAAAAAGGAGGTGCTGCTTACCTCAGACCCAAGTTTAATGACATGTGCTACAATTTATATCATGCATGTTTTCTCATTCAAAGATATCTGTATCTGTGAAAATCTCAAATTACAATAACTCATTTTGACCAAATGCCTACACCAACAGTCTCATGTGGACATTGTTAACCACCAGGACTCCCAGGACAGTTCAGATGGCATCCCTACTGCGCCCCGCATGACAGGGAGTCTGGTGTCCGACCGCAGCCACGACGACATCGTCACTCGGATGAAAAACATAGAGTGTATAGAGCTGGGACGTCACAGACTGAAGCCCTGGTACTTCTCACCGTACCCACAGGAACTCACCACATTGCCCATCCTCTACCTCTGTGAATTCTGTCTCAAGTACCTCAAAAGCCTGAAGTGTCTCCAGAGGCATTTGGTAAGAATCAGCGTGTCACCAGTTTAAGCCCTTAATCTCCTGCTGTTTAGATCGCCCAAATTTTGTTCTCATCCTCATTGTGTCCATCATCTTTGACAGACAAAATGTAATCTAAGACATCCGCCAGGCAACGAGATCTACCGCAAAGGCACCATCTCATTCTTTGAGATTGACGGCAGGAAAAACAAAGTAAGTGATGGGCTATATTTATATCTCCTCTAAACATTTTTTTCTTTACAACATTTTATTTATTTATTTATTTATTTTGTTTTTTTAATTTTGATTAATATATGTCTCTTATATTTTTACAGACTTATTCCCAAAACCTGTGTTTACTCGCTAAATGTTTCCTGGACCACAAAACCTTGTATTACGACACAGACCCTTTCCTGTTCTATGTTATGACTGAGTATGACTCCAAAGGCTTCCACATAGTGGGATACTTCTCTAAGGTACACAAATGATGCAATGTTGATCAATCAAGGAAATGTACCCTATCAAAGCAGGGGGTCCTCAAAGCAAAACTTAACTTTTGTTTTATGTGTGCAGGAAAAAGAGTCGACTGAAGATTATAACGTTGCCTGCATCCTGACGTTGCCTCCCTACCAGCGGAGAGGTTATGGAAAACTGCTCATTGAGTTCAGTAAGT
This sequence comes from Acanthopagrus latus, assembly GCF_904848185.1. NCBI lineage: Eukaryota > Metazoa > Chordata > Actinopteri > Spariformes > Sparidae > Acanthopagrus > Acanthopagrus latus. The sequence continues at coordinate 7,784,257 of NC_051051.1, forward strand.
AATTATTAAAAATAGCAGCATAAAACTCAAGAGATACTTTTGGGGAACATTCTGTGTCCACCTCACCTGTGCTAATTGTTTTTTCATATATTTTTTTTCTTCAGGTTACGAGCTTTCAAAGGTAGAAGGGAAGACCGGAACTCCTGAGAAGCCACTTTCTGACCTCGGCCTCTTGTCCTATCGCTCCTACTGGTCCCAGACCATCCTCGAAATTCTCATGGACCTCAAGCCTGACAATGGAGAAAGGCCACAGATCACCATCAAGTATGTGACAGTTGGCTTTGTCTCTCAGCCTTTTAATTGTCTTGCAAGAATCAGTTTCAGAACTTATTCGGTCCCTTTTCATGTATCTCCTTTTTTTTTTTTTTTTAATGTCCAGTGAGATCAGCGAGATCACAAGTGTAAAGAAAGAAGATGTAATTTCAACACTTCAGTACCTCAACCTCATCAACTACTACAAGGTGAGAGACCATCCTCAATGCTGCCCTCCTAACACAGAGAGTTATCTCTGTAGTTGGCATGGCAGGCTGTCTGAACCGTCTTCTAAATAACTACATTTTAGATTGATATACAACAGAAGTTGGCAACTTGATGTCCTCCGCTGTGAAACACAGGCCCTCTGCACTTATTATCATTAGTCTTCACACATTGTCCTATTCAGCTTTTGGAAGAGAATGCCAAAATGTTTGAGAACATAGAACATCAATCAGATCAATGTGTATCTATGTTCCTGCAGTTAAAACAATCTAGGTAATCAATTTAGTGGCAGTTGATAAAGCCTGTGCTTTCAAAATCTGCATAACTAACTGACACTATCTCCTTCAGAGCCCAAGCCTCTGTTCTCAGCAGACACATTATTAATATACTTTACAGTTGATTTGTCCCCTTTTGCATGTGTTATAGGAATAAATACACCATTCAAAATGCTTTTGTGGCTGTACTTGAATATGACAACCGTTTGCTGCTCCTAACTTTCTCTTTCAAACCTCAGTTGTCGATAGCCGATCACGCAGCACAGGAAAAAAAAATAATTTTAGTGACGATGGCTTTGTCTTGTCTGTTCCATGCAGGGTCAGTACATCCTGACACTTTCAGAGGACATTGTGGATGGACACGAAAGAGCGATGCAGAAGAGACACTTGCGCATAGATCCAAAATGCCTTCACTTCACACCTAAGGACTGGAGCAAGAGGGGCAAGTGGTAGATACCCTGCCTGGTTCACTGCACACCCTCCCCACATGGCAACTCCAACCCACCGGTGGATCAGATAAAGGTTTTTGTTAAGCTGTTGGAACCCAGGACTTCTCTTCAGATAACAAACACAATCTTTTTCTTTAGATGCGCACACTTTTATTGTGAATATTCCTTATCTATATTGTGAATTCAAACTTGGGGACAAAACCGAGACTGGTTGATGGTGACATCACCAAATAATACACCTTCTACTGTGTGAAAGACCCTGTTTATGACCAACAGTGCGTTAAAAGTGACATCTGGTGTCTGTTAGTGTAAATTCAAGCCTAAAGTGGCAAAACCTAACGAAAACATGATGGTGGTTTCATAGATAAAAAATTTGAGCTCAGTTGTGAATTGTCTCATCACATTATTGTAAAAACCACAAAGGGGGTTTCTTAGCGTTTTTTCGTCTACATCCGTTCTTTCTGCGTCAAAGTCATTAAAAGTATTTATGTGTCCCAGAAAGGTTTGTTTGTAAAGACCAGTCAACAGAATTCTTCAACTCTTTCCAGTACGATAATGTTTTTGTTTTTACTCATAACTGAGAAACAGTAGGTGATGGGGAAAAAAAAAATATTGGTTGAGCTCATGTCCAAACAGCACTCCAGAACTTAGTCACCACTTTTCTACTTTTGAATAGTGATTTTTATATGAAGTGTGCAGGCTTCAAAAACACCTCTCTTCCCCTTTTACACTCATGTATTAACAGTGACTCAGTGAGATATATATTTGTGAGTATGTAAACGAAGAGAAGGTACAAGAAATCCAGTTTTCAGATCTGTTTTGTCAGCAAAGTGTCCGCCCCGTTAGATACGTCACCTCAACACACAGATGATATTTCTTTGGTTTATTTGGATTCTGTTGGATTGCCTGAACGCTACAAATTCCAATAAATATAAATACATTTTTTAAAAAAGACATCAGTACAGTTATAATGTTGCTTAACGAACAACATGGTCAGTTCAGGATTGTTATCTTTCACAGTGTTACCTCTGCTTTTCATTTCCCTGTGTTTTTTAAATAGTATTTATGCTCTGTGATCATTCAGGTGGATATTTCTTCTTTTTCACACAACCTGTCACCGTCATCTGTGCAGTGCACAAAGAGACAAATCATTTCCCCAAGTTAAACTTATGTTCCCCCCCAACTGTACATACTGAACCTGATTGTAAAAAGGAAAAAAAAGCTTAGAAGACAGAAGCCATGTTGAACTGTTAGAGGAATGTAAATTTTGTGTACAGTTGTCTTTTTCTTTTCTTTTTTTTTACTTAATGTAAACTAACTGGCTGCACAATATCAACAGGAAAAGACGTTAAGTGATATCTTATGTTCAATTTGTGTTTTTATGTTTACATGTCACAAAGGATGTTGGATTTTACCCTGTTGAAATGATTTAGCATATCTTTAAGTGAAACACAGTCAAGAGTATGATTTGAACATTTGATATAAAAAAAAAAAGCTTGTCGAATTGATAAAAAACATGTTTAAAAACCCACAACGTGTTTCTTTTTTTTTTTTTATATGTCTTTAAATGTGTGTCCTCCTGTAGTAGAGCTGAAACAATTCAGTCAATCAACTGAGAGGAAATTAAAGCTGCTGTAAACCTCCTCTCTACGTCAACATACTGCCGTGACCTTTATTTTCAGGCCAGCTCTCTTTGCCTCTATTTCATCCAGCATTTGTCTTCGCTTGGCTGGAGCGCTGGAATTGGAAGCTTATTCCGTTCCACCGCTGTAGGTACCAGATCCTTCCCGGGAGTTGTCGGCCCTGATTGGATAAAAGTTGGAGGGGATACAGGAAGATTTCTTTTCTCTTATATTGCAGGAAGAGGAGAGACGTGTGTCACTGACCAAATACTATAGCAGTGATCATGGTTGGAAAATAGAACTATTTAATACTTGTTTTAAAAAGAAAACAACACTTACAGCAGCTTTAATCACCAGCTGTTTCCAAATAAGTAACTTTCAAGCAAACAAACAAAACATGTAATGGTATCTGCTTGTTAATAGTTAGCTTTCTTTGGGTTTTGGACATCTTTAAACAGGTAGGTAGGTAGGTAGGTAGGTAGGTAGATAGAAACAAAGTGCTATATACAATAAAATGCTTAAGTTGTTATTAAATAAAATACTGAGGTAAGTCAAATATAAATGCTCAGGTATCCTGCATGTTGAATTGACTTTAATGTTAATTTATAAGCTAAACCATTTATCATTAAATCCTGAGATAACGACCAATTAATTGACAGTGAAAATAATCTGAGGCTGCAGTTTTATTCAATATACAGTTTTTTTAATAGAACAGGTAAGACAACCACTGGTAATATAGAGGTCCCTGAAGTGAATGTATCAATATTGAAAAACTCCTGCAGACTGCTAAAAGAATATAAAAAATTAAAGGCAGACTGAGGTGAATGCAAAATAATCTACAACATGTTTACTGTATCTTCACATGCTGTTTCGTGTCGTGGCCACCAGGGGGCAGCAGCATCAAGTCCCCCTCTTGCCTGTGTGTGTCCAAAATCTCATTACAAAGTTGAATCACAGGCTGAAATAAGGCGGGAGGGATGCTAGTCCACCAAGGAAATTCAATCCAACCCGCAACCTCACCACTGTAATTGTGTTAGAGGGACCTGATAAACCTGGTTGTCCACGCTCACAGGTAGATGAGTGATAACTGTTTAAACATGCTCCCTAAACCGAGTAAAGAGTCTGAAGTCACTGCAGCTGCAGGTCTGGAGGGAGCTAACTGAGTTAGCATTAGCTAATGGTGGCTGCAGCTGAGCCACACCTTCACACGTGGACAGGACAAGGCAGGCAAACAGGTGACAGTCTGTCTCTTAAATAATTTACATGCCCTAAACAACCTTTAGATACAGGCTGCTTTAACCTGCAGGGGCTGAACACATCTGTTGTTTTCATGTCATCATTGCAGTGTAATTTACACCAGGCCTGAAGCTGCTGCATGATCAGCCTGTGAGTACTGTACAGTGCTGTAAGCGGAGGAAGATGATGGTCTCATGATGGTGACGGTGGTCGGCTCTGGTGAATCCACTCCCAGCTGTCACATCACACCTGGTTGGAGCCACAGCAGCCTCTCCCACCAGGACTGAGAGGGATTTCACACTAATCTAATATCCTCCACACATCACTCATCTGGGAAAATCTTCCTGACGCTGGGCACGTTTCTTCATCCTGATTCCTGAAGGGTGGCAGACTCATCTGGACCTCAGAGATACACGTACATTTGTGCTACAGGTGTTGTTAGAGTCAGTTAACTGATTGTTGTTAATGTTTGGGTTACTTTTCAAACGTCAAAGATTCTCTGTCAGCTTCTTAAAGGGTAACTCCACCAATTATACATATTAAAGGTGCACTATGTAAGAATTGGCCCCCTGTCGATATGATACGCAAGACAAACTGTGGGCAGCATATAACCAGATTAAATGCTAACTGTAGCTGCCGTTAGCCAGTTGAGTCAGCGGGCTATAAGTCTAGTGGTCCAGACTAAACTCCAGGAAGAGCGTCAGGTTTTGAGTCAAACTTTCATGGTGGCCAAACCCTGTAAATACAATGCCACGTGATGCACCGTGGCCCTAAAATACTTAAATACTTTATTTTCCCGTAGCAAAAATCGTTAAAGAAGCATCTGTAAAATGAGTGTCACAACTCCCATGAAATGACTCGTTTGTACTGCATCATTTTAGCTATTTGGTCAAAAAAATCTGGAAAAGTCTAGAAAAGCTGCATGATTAAATTGTGTTATCCCCTTTCTAGTTAGCCAGGTGCTGAACTGGAAGTTAGCTGGCTTGGTTTGCGGAAGTCTGGCCGCACAAAGCGGAGGATTCGGTTAGTTTTATAACCAGGAAGTTGAGCCATTTTGTCTGCTGAACGCCACTGAGCAGCTTTTTTAATAGGAGTGAATGGGGCTTCGCTGTGTCCAGCTTTAATCTAACATCCTCAGTCTAGGAAACTATTACTGCAATATAGCACCAGGACGAGATGAGGCTAGTGTGTTAGCATGCTAGCTTTAGTAGATATCTCTGCAACAAAATAGGCTACAGAGATATTAAAACATTAAAACTGTCATTGCTCAGTATTCTATTGATATTTCTTGCTGATTTTCGAACGTTTAAGGGAAAACTTGTACAAACTGCACCTTTAAGGTGTGTTTACAGATCTCGTAGAGCACTACTGCATTATGTGAGTAAAGAAGTATAAATGTTTTTGTCGGTGCCAGACAAAGCTGTGTAATCTACGCCTACATTACCCACAAAGCAATTTAGCAAATGAGTTACATCACTGGAGGCAATTCATCAGATTACAGGCAGCTTCCTCTGGAGCCACAAAAGGCTTCATACTACTTTTTGTTTGCATATGCTGTAGTAATCCTCATGACCTGTGAACACACTTTATTGTGTAAAATTGGTGGAGGTACCCTTTAATGTGAGGATTTTCTGCTTTCCTTTGTGCAATTTTGAGGTCCTTGTACTTGAGTAGTTTCATTTTGAGCCACTTTATGCTTCCACTACCCAACATTTTGGATACAGCGTTGTACTTTTTATTACACAAAATGCATATGATAACTTTAGTCACTGGATGCTTTGCAGATTATATGTGGCATCAGAGCTAATGTAGCACATTTTAATTGACATATTTTATCAGTAGTCAGACAAACACTGATTCTGATAATTGGAGTATCAGCTCTGATCATCAGTCGACCCATAGTATACAGTTTATACATGCGTGTAAATATATACTTTACTTGTACTTTTGATAAGATACATTTAAGACTTTTATTCGAGTGTAACTTCTCACAACGCTGCATAACGAGGACAAAACTTTAGAAAGACACATTTGTTCATCTGCAGAGCCTCGAGCATGTTGAGGGTCTTCATTTCCACACGGTGTCACTGTCGCACTGATTGTTGTGGCGCTTTTTTAATTTACTTAACAACCTCTGGTGGGACTCACAGTTTTAAAAGCTCACACCATCACAGATCATGCTCCAGCTCTGAACACTGTACAGACTGTTACTGTTAACATCCCAGACAACCAAATGCATGAACGGAATCCGTGTGAGATATAATCTGGGAATTCTTGGATCAGTCTGAACGTTCATATTTGTCTTTTATTGTCACGTAATGCAAGGTGTGAGGTGACATTCCACTTCTATAGAATATATAATGTCTTGTTGTTCAGATTGAAACGAGGAAGTAGCAAACTCCCGGATACACCGCCCACCCCCCTGATAAACACACTCTGAGGTGCGCTTGTTTTTAAGAAAACTGCTAAACTACCTTCAACTGGTGCCTCTGTTTTTATTTGTCTTATCTCCCAGAGACACATGCCACCAACAACGCAGGCTCCTCCCCGGCGCCCCCCTCCCCCCCCACCCCCACCCTCACCCCAGACCGGAGCCATTGACCTGGTAGCCCACAGAGCCATATGGTACGGCCGGGACGACGCTCCATACAGTAATTAGGGGGATGGTGCCGGACACTTGGCTGTGCTGCAGTGTAGGTTAAGCAGCGTGACTGCCTTCCCCTCCCGTCAGCATGATTAAAGCGGTCAGTCTGAACTCACAGGTATGTTTTGTTTTATTTTGAAGGTGGGACGGGGCGAGCTGTGTTGTTACACTGCCGAGCGCTCATTGTTCCAAAGCAGGTTGACTGTTTGTTGTGGTCTCAAACCTCCACTGAGTACGTTTGGGGAGTACACAGAGGTGCCTACGTACAAATAAACACTCCAGCACACACACACACGCTGCCATTTTCACCTTTGCCCTCGAGTCTGCTTGGGAGCGTTTATCTCTCTTGCGCAGAAATGTCGGTTTTGGCACAGAAAGAATGAGCCTCTTTTCATTAATGTATCAGAGAGAAAGAGAGAGATTGAGAGGCTGTAGGAGGTGACTCGCTTGATCTGACATTGCATCAGAGTCTAATCCGCCACATTTCTGCTTGTAACGTCCTTGATTCAGCACATTTTAGATATATAAGACACTGAGCGCTCTGCTTTTGGCCGCTGCTGTCCGTCGCTGCCTCAGCCTCTGACAAGGAGATGGGGGGGTGGGGGGTGAGGAGAGAGAGGCTGGGTAAAGCTGTGTGAGAGAGAGAGAGAGAGAGAGAGAGAGAGAGAGAGAGAGAGGAGGAGAAAGAGGGGGGTTGGCTTTAGTGTGATGTGAATGGAATAGAATCAGCGCGAGAGGGAGAAAGAGAAGAGGGAGGAGGACGGCACAAATCAACCTGCCTCTTGACTTTAACAACAGAATAGAAGGGAGCCGGCAGACACAGAGATCGGGGAAGTGTGCGGTCTGCTGCCTTATTTTTATTTTTGGGTGAGAGGAAGAGCACAGGAGGAACTGAAGGAAGAGGAGGAGGAGGAGGAGGAGGAGGAGAACAGAGCCTCACCGTGGAGATAGATAGCAGAAAAATGCTGTCATGGGGAGAGAAGGGGAGGGAGTCGGCAGAGAGAAACAGGATGAAACAAGGCAGGGTCGAGCGGAGCTGAAATGTGGAGGTAAGCCTTTTTTTTTTTCTTTCGCTTTTTTTCCTTTCTGTGTCGAGATTACGGAGAAATTCACATTCCAGCCTCCCCGTGTGCGTCCTCCTTGTGACGATAATGAATTCAGATGGATGGATCTGCAGACCGTGTTGTGCCACATACCTCTGTACAGGCATGCTGTTCCACTCGCACAATCCGAGCAGAGACAATGTATGAGAGCGGCGGCGGATATGAAATAATGGCTCGGCATTATCGCATCATGATCCAGCTTACCCTCCTTCTGCCTCTCTGCCCATTGTGTTGCTGTCAGCTCTTTAAAAATGCATCTCACCCGGCGAGCCTTCCACGTAGCATTTACACGCGACATTGTGGGTTCGGATCCAGCAACCTTTGTCGCATTTCATCCCCGGCCTCCCCCCCTCCCTTCCCCTCCTCCTCCTCCTCCTCCTCCTCCTCCTCTCCCCGACACTAACCCCCCATCATCATCTTTACTGTCTCTCTCCATTGTGCAAGGGCAGGATCGTCTCAAAAAAAAACAAACAAAAAAAAACAGTGTTATGACATTGTAAAGAAGCCACTGCGAAAACCTTTGCTGTAGAGCTCTTGTGGCTGCAGGACTCAGAGATGAGGGCAAGGTGGAAGGAGGAAGGAGGGGAGGGGAAGGGAAGGGATGGAGGGACACTGAGAGAATGAAAGAGAGAGACACACAGAGGAAGAAGATGCAGGAACAAAAAGAAGGGGAGCAGGTTTTTCTTTCTGGATGCGTCCTTTCAAAAAGGCCAGATGAGTGTGCGGCATGCAGGGGGTGTGTGTGTGTGTGTGTGTGTGTGGACGTTGTAACACCGCTGCATGTGACGTGCACAAACAATGATGGAATGGAGAAGCCACAACCGGAATTGGGGTGTTGTTTTCAAGGTGGCAGAGAAAATGAGGGATGCAGGAGTCAGGCCCCCCCCCCCCTTCTCTTCCTACCTCCCTCCGCGCCCTCCTCCTCCACCAGCCCCCCTGCACTCTCCAATTTAGGATGGGGCTGTGTGTTTACGAGACATCAGGGTTTCAGGGGATGGTTTGAGCTGCTGAAGGGAGAGAAAGGCAGGGATGGAGAGCTGAGGGGGGTGGGGGGGCACAAGCAGCGGCAGCTTACATAAGCCAGTGCACTCAAAGGACGGGCCATTTAATTTACATTGAGCCGCATGGCTCCTCATGCAGTGTGGTGTTCACTGTGGTTCACTGTAGCATTCGAGACAATAAAATGCAGTTGGGGCTGACATGATGGGAGGAAGGATGTGTGATGGCTGGATGGGACTTGGTGGCATTGTGCTTGTGTGTTCCTGGCGAGACTGGCAGGAGGGTGTGTGGTGTTTTTTTCATCAGGGTCAACTTTGAATGCAGGGCTGTTAGGTAGGTGTGTGTCTGTGTGTGTGAGTGTGTGTGTTTGACTACCTACAGTGATTCTCTATGACAAGTGTGTCTGAGGTGCACTGACACAACGGTGCTGACAGTACGCTGCCTGTGCTTCCAGCTCGGCTGCTGCTGCTGCTGCCTTACACAGAGCTGCGGTTACAGTGTACGATAATAGATAGGCAGCTAAAGTCTGTTCGCCCGGCAAAAGATGCAGAAGTATCTGCTGCCGTACCACCAGACTACTGAGCAGCTTCTTTCCTAAAGACTGTGAGGTTCCTGAACTCATCCGCAACACTCTGCCACGAATAGATCAATTTCGTGACTTTATTATTTATTCATTATATTGACAGACACTAAAATCAGAACACCTGAAGCCATTTTGCTCCCCCGTCTCCATAAGACCTGTTTTTTAAGGTCAAACCGGCTGAAATTCACTCCATTGTTTAGGTAGTTTAGCAAGTAGCGCCAGTTGGTTTTCATTATTTCCCGTAATCGAATCACCTCCAACAATTGCAGCACATGTATGACAATTACATGTCTGTCTGTAATTATCATGCATGACCCCTTTGAAGTGGGACTGCGAATAAAAATTTCATATCGGCTAAATTATCGATTCAAGGCTCAATATGTAAGAATTTTATTTTAAAACATTGAAAAAATGTACTGAAATGATCAATCAGAACGTGAAGAAATAAGAGTTTTGACATAATTTCGAAGATGTTGCGTTGCAGAGACAGAGACCTATCTACTGAAGCAGTAGTAGTTGTAGCCCTGAGCCAGTCTGTGGCAAAATCTAAATTAGTCCACTTTGTCTTCATCAGAGCTCTATTATTTAGTTCACTAACATAGAAAGCAAAGGAATAGGAGGAAGTCGTCACATTTAGGAGGGTAGAACCAGAGAAAGAACTCTGTCACTTTTGTTTGATGAATTAAACACCTTGTCAGTGGTCAAAAATGTTGCCTAATCGTCTCAGCTCCAGTTTGATGTGCACCTTTTGGACTCCGAACAAATCCAAAAAAGCCTCCTACGACAGTTTTTTTGTTGTCCAGGCTTCGAGATATAAACTGAAATGTCCATGAGCTAAAATAGCACACATGCACAAGGGTTTCAGGGTTTGTTTGTTTTTTTTAGTGTGATAATTTTAAAACCGAGGGGCGTCTTTTTTGTCCTCTGGGAGGCTTCCTCTGTGCTACTATTCCAGGTTGAGTAGGAGGGGAGCAGAGTCAGAGGAGACTCTAGAATCGATCGCCCTACTTTTATTTCCTGCACCAAAGAAGAGCCAAGAGAGCCTGACTGTATATGTGTATGTGTGTCATGTCGTGGATTCAGATTCAGCGGAGAGTTAATGCCATTAGAATAATCCCTAAATGCTTCGGATTCTGTCTGTGCCCACTGTAACCTTTGACATTAGAGAGCATCATGCCGGCTCTGAAGCCAAACCATGAAAAGACACAAAGGATTGTAGATTAGTGTCGTGTTTGTCTTGCTCGTAAGAATGCGGGTAGAGAAGTGAGTAGCCTTTGTTTGCGTTCCATGGAGTGATGATGATGATGATGATGAGGATGACTGTTAGCAGCATCACACAGTTGTGCAGTAAGATTGAGTCACCGTGAGGGCCGTTCGATCGAGGCCGATGTCTCCTGGTGCTGTTTCTCTGCCAGCATTTTAACTTCAGCTCACGCTGTTCGTCCTGCTTCTGCGCTGAACGACACCGTGGCTCCAAAAAACGACTTCCCTTTCGCAGAGCACCAAGATGACCAACAATCAGCAGTCTTTATTTGATAATGGGAGCAAAATTCAGGCAGCAAAAAAAGTTATTTATAGTTACATAGTTGGCCGAATTCTTGCACAGAAAGAAGAGAATATACTTTGAGGTGTTTTTGCTCACGGTTGCTGAGATAAAGACGAACATGTTGCGAGGTTACCGGGCAGATTATCTTCTGGTCTGAGTCAGCATCATATCTTTCCTCTCATTTGGAGCCATTTTGCATGGCTACACCCCGGCAGGCTCCCTGTGGGGGGGCTCAGCAGGGAAGGCAGTTGGACAGGCGGAGCCTTCTCCTCATCGGATGGCAGGATGCTGGCAGCGTAAGCCACATGGGTGGATCCTCTTAGCTCGTGCTCTTTGGTGTCACCTGTCCCTCCTGTTGGCCGCTGTTCTTAATGGAAGATCAGACCTCTGGGTTAGTCCGAGGCTGTTGTTCCCTTTTTTTTTAGCTGTAACACATTCAAGACAGCACAGTATGACAAATATTTGATAAAATCATTCTTGATATTTGGGGAGTCAAATCTCCCTGACACATTTTTAAAACCACACAAAGGAATAAAACTCTTTAATATCCCTTTCAAATCCGTCGGCTGTGTGAGTGTGAAGTCAAGGATGAACAAAGAGACGGTTGCTTCTACTACAAAGAACATAATCATTATTGATGAATGATGTTTTGGACCTATTTTGATAAATGAAACAGTTTGGGTAATTATTGCACTCTCTACAGAGAGTGAATAACAAATGGAGCTTGGGGTTTCTAACAACAAAACCCTGATGTAATAGTCCCAAAATACGTGAGAGCTGCTGCTTCCACCATGAGACATATTTACGTAAGCATCTGCTGTGAACACTTGTGTTTGTAACACCTAAATTTAGACAGCCCACACGTATGAGTTTCCGCATGTTTGCATGTTGTAAAAACGTTCTTCATTTGGGCTTATTGTCCTTGATTACAACACATACATTATTTCATACATACATTAAACGATTAAGCGGTGCAGTGGCTCCTTCTCATTGTTCACGTTGCTGTTACAGGACAAGTGCACTCGAGGGTATTCAGACCCGCTGAAAGCAGACCAGGCCCGACCGTTCACGCTCGCAGCCACGTCACTCCATCCTCATTCTTGGCAGATGGAGATCAAAAAGCCACAAAAAACAAATTCTACGCGTAGAGGAGTGTAAAAATACCCTTGTGGGGAATATTTTATTCTTGCGTGAAATATTGGAGATTATCAACGTATTTGTCTCAGACTGAAGGGCCTCTTTGTTCTGTCACAACTATGGGGAGGAAGTTGCAGACCTCAACTGTTTCATAGACATGTTAAAGGGAGCGGTGCTAATGAAGAAGTGAGAGCAGTTTGAGCAGATACCTCTCGGTGCTGCCTGGACGTCTGTCTACACGGCCACGCAGCCGCCGCACACCAGAAACTGACCGATGGATGTGACCATAGTGGCACAGAGGGGGAAGAGAGCTGGAGGGGGTGAGGGGAGGAGGGAGGTGTCGGACGTTTGCTTTGAAATTCATTCCTGCCACACTTCTCCTATTCTCGCTCATTTTGATTAATGTGACTCAAATATGTGCCTCGCAGTCACAGCAGTTATGTGTCAATTTTATACCTCAGTGAAGAAAAAAAAATGTCACCAGAAATTAAAAAAAATAACTAAATAAATAAAATGCTTGCTTCAGGCAGTCACTGATAAACTGAACAACTGAGAGGGTTTCTGTCTGTAATGGCTGAGTGAATCATCCCATTATTAGTGCACACTAATAATTCACACGATGCATAGCAGCGTCCCGGTGACGCATGTGACGTGTTCTCATTCACGAGTGTGAAGCCACAGACACACAGGAGCTGTTTCTCCTCATCAGCAGAGGAAGCTCCAGTAAAGCCACCGCTGTGCGCATCATCGTAGTTAGCATATTGGTGCACGAGCTGCTCATTTTTTAAGTAGGTCAGAAAGTGCATAGCTATAGTGTGAATGACACAAGGCCACCAGACAAGAGAGGCCGTAAATCTGCAGCCAGCATTTGTCTGCAGAACAGATGTACCATCAGCTCCTCCCAGAAATAGTGTGTTAGTAGGACATTTGAATAATTAAGGGCTCCTGGACCTTTTGGTTTTTAAAAAAATAGCCAATTAGTTTCAAGGTAAAGGAGCTGGTTTTCCTGCAAATGTTAATATTTTACAGTCAACGTATCCAAAAATAGACCTGCAGGTATTAGTCAAATAACCAGTTAGTCGATCAGAAGAAAATTAGTTGATGATTAATCGTTGAAAGGTACAATATGTATAAAGTGGCCCTGGCCCTCAAAACAAATACGGTGCAGCATATCACAAACTAACTGCTCACTGTAGCTGCTGTTAGCTAGTTAGCTCAGCTAGCCATGCAGCTAGTGCTCCCATTAGCTTACTTTGTCTAGACCAGGTGCTGGTTTCCCACCAGGAGAGTGTTAGGGTTGTTTACTATCATCATTAGTGTTGTTTATTATCAGTGTTAGTGTTGTTTACTATCATCGTTAGTGTTGTTTATTATCAGTGTTAGTGTTGTTTACTATCATCGTTAGTGTTGTTTACTATCGGTGTTAGTGTTGTTTACTATCATCGTAAGTGTTGTTTACTATCAGTGTTAGTGTTGTTTACTATCATTTTTAGTGTTGTTTACTTTCATTGTTAGTGTTGTTTACTATCAGTGTTGGTGTTCTCATCAAGTGGCTCAGGGCTAGCTGGTTAGCATGCTTAACTCAGTAGATATCGCTGCAACACAGTACATGTATGTCTTTGACATACAGACACATTTGTATTTCTTCACATTCTGTTAATTAGCCTTAGTTAAAAGATCTTACACACTGTATCTTCAATTTATTTCTCGAGCAGAAATGTGAAACACTTGCTGGTTCCTGCTGTCTCGAGAGTCTTTGGTGTTTTGGACTGTTAGTTCGACAAAAGAGAGAATTTGAGGGTGTTGCGCTGGTCTCCTGGGAAATTGGGATGAGCACTTTAACAGTTTTCTGACATTTTATAGACTATAAGCGATTAATTAATGCTTAAATCAGAAGATAATCAGCAGATTAATGGATGATTAAAAATGTATTGTTTGTTGCAGCCCTACTGCCCATCTCCTCTCCACTTTTGTCCATATGCAAAACAAATACATAATGTCAGTTTGTCTTATGTTGATGATCAAAATAAAAACATATAAATAGGGAAAATGGCCTAAAAAACATATAGATGGGAGACTTTCGTGGTGTTTGCACTGTGTGCTGTGTCCTTTGGGATCGTATTGAACACAAGCTGAACCAGTGCAACATCTAATTTTGATGGCAAACATTTAGGAAGTGGCCAGAATGGCCCAGCGCAGCACCCTCAAGTCACAAGCATCACTTATTTAGCTGCAGTCAGTTCTCAAATATTTTCAGCCGAGAAATTGGGAAAAGTGTGGTTGGTGTAAGCGCCGCAGCCATTTCACGGGCACTTGCTTGCATTTCAGCAGACAATAGGGACAGTGAGGAAGCGGAGGAGGTCAGCGTCTCTTCCTCTGCGCGTAGAAAAGGTGGGCTAACAGTTCAGAGTGCTATTGTAGCAATATTGAGCAATCTCCTTTCCCCTGCCTCAGAGCTGGTTCCACTGATGACGGAGGAGTAACGGTGAACCGTATCTCGACATAATAGATGCAGTCATGAAGCTGAGGGTCAGTTCCTTTCCCTCACACGCCCACACAGACTGACAGACACACACACACACACACACACACGGCGGTCACAGAGGGACAGCTGTTCTTCCTGTCACTGTGTGCCACATGTATAAGGCTTTCATAGAGTCAGCAAAGGCACACAAAGACACACATGCAGTCGAGCCATCTCACATTTAGGCCCTAAATTTCCCTCCCCCTTCCCTCTGTCACACACATGGCCTGACACAAGGTGTATTTTCAGATACACAGGAAGTGGCAGCGCTCTGCCAGCGCACAGTGTCGATGTCATGGCAAATCACTTGTCAAAGAATAGCGAGAGTTCGGTACTTTCTTCTGCCGTGGCTGAACAGCACGTAGGTTTTGTCTTAAACAATAGTACCACAGACTGTATTCGAGTGTGCATCATTTGTAAGTTGTGCTATTTATTACAAGAGGAAGTGGTGTTTTAATATGGACAATGCTATAGACGGCGCTTTTCTGAGTGTACTTCCTCTTCACATTTACTGAGGGGGGAAGTTCACTAGTTATCCCCCCATATTGAGTAGAAAGTAATACAAAACAATCCCTAGATACACGTATTTCAAGTACCACACTGACTCCGAGTGACTCTTTGACATTTAAACAGCTTGTTTTCTGTGCAAAGTCCGCCTCTTTGCTAAAACAGACCCCAAAGAAAGAACTGAAAGTGGTGCAGACACCTCTGAAGTCACGTTGGATGACCTCAGCTGTGCTGCTTTACAGTAAGACGTGAAGCACATCTGCACGAGAGGACGCAGACTTAGACATAAATCATAACAAATCAGCTCCGGTCTGAGTGCACGTTCCCGGTGGTTGGAGAGTGGACAAAGGAGAACCAACCAATGAATAATTAACATCATGGTAACCCTCGCCCCCTTCGCCCAGCCTCATTAATAATTCAAAAGACAGAAGACTTATTTTCAATTTTTTGAAGGACAGGTTGAAAGGAGGGCAGGTTTTTGATTGCGTGGAGAAGGTGCTTCATCGTGCTGTAGCTGTGGACCAGAGAGAGGCTTGACCTCAACTTAGATCCACATCAACAGAGCTGTAAAGAGGCAAAGTGCTTTTCACCGAGGCTTGTTGCCAGTTGTTCCTTGTGCTGCATTTAAAGGGCAACTCCGCCAATTTTTCCGCATTCCAGTGCATTTACTGGTGTTGGGGAGCGCCACAGCATATGTGGAAAAATAGTAGAAATCCTTTTGTGGCTCCAGAGGAAGCTGCATCTAATCTGATACATTTCCCCCAGAGATGTCAAGCATTGGTACTATTGCATTGTGGGTAATGTAGTCGTAAGGTTTTGAAAAGGAAGACAAATGCGTGGAACGAATTGTCCCTAATCAGGCAAATATTAAACATTAAATGCAATGCCAGACATTTTTCAAAACCTGGCACCTATATTACCCACGATGCAACTTAGCCACTGACTGACATCACTGGAGACAATGTATTATATTACATGCAGCTTCCTGTGGAGCCACAAAAGGTTTTATTACTCCCCAGTTCCTGTGAACACACTTTGATGTGTAAAATTGGTGGCATTACCCTTTAATATGTACATTAATTGAAATGCTTTCCTCTCCAGACTTTTTGCTGCTGATCTTCGAAATGGGAAAAGTAGATGTCAATGTCACAGGGCGAACACGTTGTTACGCTAACCCTGAAAGATCCAATTAGCACTGATATACCGCAGCGTTACTGACAGGAGAGAAATATGAGAGGACATGTGTGAGAATGGTGAAGGAGATAACCACCAACAACTTATTTAAATGATGCAGCTTCGCTTCTGGCAGTCTATCTGTCACCTTGAACAGTTGTGTGAAAACGTGATCAGAGCAACACTCAAAATTCACTGTAGTAGTCATGATACATGTGTAATATACACGTGGCACAAGTTGGCAATAGTGCCAGTCTGCAGAAGTAATTCTCACAGTAATGGCTGACAGTTTTCGATATTCCTCAACAACCTGCTCTTCCTCACGCCGCCTTAACAGTTCTCCTCTCCTCAAAAATCGAGCACCAGGTGTTGGAGATGCAGCAGGCTTATGTGTCTTTGGGGACCGATAGCTCCGACTGACGTTTGCAAACAGTCTGAATGAAAAAGGGAGATAAAACACATCACACAAAAAAGGGAGTGCTGCAGTACCATCCACTTAGCAGCCTCTGGACTTGGCCCAGTTCACTGTCCGCAGTGTGGTGAGGGGGGGAGGGAGGGGGGGAGGGAGGAGGGAAGATTGAGGATGCCTAAAGCAAGTGTTGGGCATGAGAATGAACTCATTTTCTGAATCAGATCCAGCCACATTAATTCACATTCTACCCTATTAAAAGCTTTGCAGCGAAGAGTCACATATTCTGCAGCAAAGCAGGGATGCAACCTGAGCTCCGATCTAACAGGGTTGTATGGGATCAATAATGAGAGTGAGGCTCTGCCAGGTTTTAAATTTCCCCAAATCAATCACTATTAGGAGTTGATTTAGACCTTGTGGTTAAGGATCGGTAAGGCAGCTTTTAACTAAAAGGATAGACTGTGACACTACAGCAGCTGACCTGGAGACTGTGAAGCTGGACACTTACCCGCCTGGTTAAACACTCGCCCGAGTGCAGCGAGACGCGCGCTGTTGGATTTTCGTCGTGTCAGATTCCCCGTCTTTACGTGTCATTTTAATG
This sequence comes from Acanthopagrus latus, assembly GCF_904848185.1. Taxonomy (NCBI): domain Eukaryota; kingdom Metazoa; phylum Chordata; class Actinopteri; order Spariformes; family Sparidae; genus Acanthopagrus; species Acanthopagrus latus. The sequence goes on from NC_051051.1 coordinate 7,801,542, forward strand.
TCACATGTCAAAACAGTCTGCTTGCCTAATGTGTGGAGGCATGCGGTGTATTTCACAACGTCAGTCTTCGTGTGTTGACAGACAGACAACAAGCACGACATCAAGCTGCAAGACTAAACTGCAGCGTGATGTGATGGAGTTGATAAGGCTGCAGTGAACGCTCAACTTTTTGTCACTGATCACATCTAATTGCTGCTAAGCCGTTAAGCCGATTGCAGCAGCTTCACCTGAGGAGAAAACAGATCAAATCTTGGATCGCCTGAATCAGGACGCAATCCTTCTTTTGCCATTCAACACTTCAAATGACTGCACCATTTGCCTTAAAGGGACAATGTACCACAATATTTAAACAGATGTCCTTCCTCTTACCTGTAGCACTATTTATCCATCTACTTTGTGCAGGTGCGAGTCTTCGCACCAAAATGAACAGAACTCAGCTTGTGGTGCTCAAAAATACATTTGAAAAACTCAACTGCGATGTCTCACACCAGAAATCATGACCTGGTTACTCAAGATAATCCGCAGATGTTAACATGTAGGAAACCGCTTTCTTTCTACCCAATTACAACGTATCACTGTGCAGAGGGAAGCATGTATCTACTTAGGCCTAGGGGCGAGCTAACTAAGCTAGCTAACGCTACAGCTCAGCCGAGCAGGGTGCAGTTAAAGCTTAAATCTTGTGCCTTCCACGAGCAGATGCATGTTTTCATGCTGCTCAGTGATGCTTTTGGCAGGTGTATTTCGGTCAAAAGAAAGTAGTTCCTAAATGAAACTGCTCAAAACGAAGTCTCTGGATTATCTTGAGGAACCATGATTTATGCAAATATAGACTGTGGTTGAGTTTCTCAAATGTAGTTGTTTTTTGGTTTTTTTGCCACTTTGACTCCACAAGCCGAGCGCAATCTAGTTCCGTTATAGGGCAGGCAGTAGGCAGACATCTCCATGGTGGATATCTCCAAAACTCGGTGACTCACAGCAAAACAATCTAGATGGATAAATCGCTCTACAGGTAAGAGGAAAAATATGTAATTTCAGGTTTGGGGTGAGTTGTCCCTTTCGATATGATAAAAAAGTTGAAGTAGTTCCTCAGTCACAGGCAGGAAGCAAGAAAGCTGCTCATTCATGCTTCACTGATTCAGCTGCTCCTGACATAGGTGTGGAAGTGTTGAGTAGAAACGATGACGACACCCATCCTCTCAGGGTTCAAAAGTCAGCCATCTCTTCCTGTTTCACAGGACGCAGACTTCGCTCGAGCCGGTGCAAAATAAGTCAAGCGGCCATGACTTCCCCAAAATGGTGCGTGTTTAATACTCCTGTCCTCTGACTTCAGTTCGTGTCCTGACAGCGTACACTAGAGGCCCATTAACCTTGTCCTGGACTTCACGTGGAAGTGGACCTCATTTTCTGTCGTCGGTGAAACCAAACATCTACTCTGGGCAGTAATGACCCTTCAATGTGAATCTGGTGCAAAAGAACAAAGCAACAGTAGAGACATAATCCTTTAAAGCAGATCATATGATGCTGCTCCACTGTGAAATGTCACATTTCCCTTTCTGTCCCAAACTGACCTGACGCTGTCATCACTTTTGATGGACAAAGAAATAGATTTTTTTTTTTTTTTTTTTTTTTAGCACTAAAATAAATGCTTATTTCAAGACTATGTGAGCACAATGCTGAGATCAGTACTGTCCACTGTCTACACACAGGGTTTTTAAGCTCTGAGACGCAGGATTAAACACTGCTGTCTACATGCATTATTGAGTTTCCTGGAGAGAGAGAGACCGGCTCTGGTACCGTGAGGAGATGTGCAGGGGGAAGCATCCTCCCTGTGCTGTTAGTGAATGCTCAAAAAAAAACAAAAAACCTTGAGAGTGTCAGCAGCAGCATGTCTGGGTCATCCCTCGTGGACTGATACTGTGGCAGAGGAGAAAAAACAAAGGCTGTTTATTATTCAAAGTGATTCAGTGCTTGAATAGACGACATTGCCTGCAAGATATTGAGAATACAGCTGTTTTTTTATCCAGTAGTGTGACCATATGAACAGATGTCAGAGTTGCAATCCACCATTGGATACATGAGGTTGAAATGTTAAATAATATTCTTATGATTGTTCAGACAGATGGAAATATTAGTGAAGAAACAGTGAAAACAACAAGGTCATTGAGATTTAAGCGATGCCAAATGTCAGCAAATCAAATTCTGTGCCATTCCTCTTCAGAGTCATTTAATAAATTGCGTCTGAGTGATTCCTGCTAACCAGTCCAGTGAAGGGTCAAGTTTCTCTCGATGTGGCAGCGGAGTTGTGGCTCTGGGAGCATCAGGGGTCGCGTACGCTTTCCATCAACTGCTGCACTGACTGACATGGAGAAATGTGTTTGCACTGTTGAAGTGGCTGAGTGCAACTGTAACAGTGCGAAGCATTTATTTGCTTGTACGGGAGTAAGGAGAGCTGATATCTGATGAAAATTCAAGGCAGTAATCTCCGCACAGACAGTGACCTACTGATTTATTTGTTGGCGTTTGAAAATGTTAGAAAGTGCTACACCATGTGAACAGATTTAATCTTCTCTAATCTTCTCAGGCTGTTTTTAGCAGTATTCAAAGAAGAACAGGGCTGCAGTACAGGGCGAAAAAAATCATACTGTGATTGTTTTGACAGTTATTGCAATTGCATTGTAATCCATGAATAGTGGGAATGAAAAAACTATTAAAGGAGACACATGATGCTCGTTTTCAGGTTCGTCATTTTCTTTTGGGTCACTATTGGAATAGGTTTATGTGCTTTTAACGCTCAAAAAAACACATCTGGTCTCTCATTCTGTCCATTGCTGCAGCTCTGTATTCCCTCTCAGTCTGTTTAATGTAGCTCCTGTCTCTTTAAGGCCCGCCTCCCTAATACCCAGTCTCATCTGATTGGTCAGCTCACACACACTTGACCCATCACCGCTAACAACAACAGAGCAGCTTTGTTAAATTAATCTTCAGGTCCCAAGCTAGCTGCTCGTCATTTATTACGCAATCGTGTAACATGATGACGTATTGTGATGTCATGAAGTCGCAGGAATAAAATCGAGGCTACTGACGAGGCATTTCAGGAGCAGTGTTTTCTGCGGGAGAGACGAGCTTCTCTTGGTGTGGACTTTGACCTTTTTTAGCTTTCAAGATCTTTTGCATGCACAAAACAGAAAAAAACTGAAGGAAAAACAAGAAAGCTTACCTAGTATCCTTTAAAATCATGATGAGGATTTGTAGGCCAGGGGCACCTCTGAAGCTCTGCAGTGCTTCATTATAATGCTGCCTTGTCACACATTTAACCAACATGTTACTGCACTTGGCCACACTGCGATCCCAAACAGAACTACTGGAAACGGATTTTAAACCACTGAGATGCACATTTACAGTCAGACTACAATCAGCTGCATGAAAGCTTTTGAAAAAAGAGCTTCCCGTCGCTGTTTATTGTCAAGCCTTCATAATATCCTTAAGTTCTTTTTTATAGCCACTCAGTCAGTCTCACTATCACGAAATGATCAGTTTATGATCATATTAGGGTTTGGTTTAAAGCCGACTGATACAGCTCGTAAGACTGTTCAGCTAGAAATATCCTGGGAAAACATTAAGCGAGTTATTAATCATTTATGTGTTTTTCTAGGGCAGCAATTTTTTGAATCAAGAGGCGGTTTGTTTAAATGACAAAGCTCCCCTGCTTTTTCTGTTTGGAGGATGTAAAATGATATTTGAATTGTTGTGGCTAATGCAAACAGCTGAAAATACAAACAATTGGTCTCCTGACAAATTGAGCAGAAACGTTTGGGGGCAGGGTCAACTCTTCAGTTCCTCTTCACTTTGTACTTCCACTACGTTAGGTACACCACACACTTCTCTATGCCAGTACTGCAGTCAGTCATTGTGTATCTATTCAACATCACTGTTTATGTGGCAAGGGTATTTAGGACAGGACTAGTGAGGATTTGATTGAACACATCAAATATCAGTAATGGTAAGAGAATGGCTTTGCTTTGCTTTGAAAATGTACCATTTTTTTGTTGCCGTCCTTGATTGTGATTCAAAGAGAATTTGTTGATTAGCCTCACACAGCAGATGGAAAATGACTTAATAACACTGGAGCGGATAGATGCTGAAGCACCCGGCAGATTATGTAGATGCAAATCGTGTTAATAACTTAGTGATCTGTGCCATTCCCCTTCAAAGCTGGTTTCAATTGGGTCCTGATCAATGAAGGACTGAAAAGACTGAGAGCGTTTAGACCTCAGTTTTCTGTTCATACCAGAAGTTAAGTGAACTGTACGGCCGAATGCCTCTTTTTGATCAGGCGAATGCACTAAGAAGCCACAGGGACTAAATGTTTTTTCGATTGCACATGAGGTTTTAAGACTAACAAATTAGGCTGATATCATTGGTTACTGAAATTGTCAAATAAAGGAAGTTAGAGATAGATCGGGTTAGATAAGTTGTGTCATGCTTTATACAAGTGTTAAGTGTAAAGTTAGAAAAATAATGTGCTAAATCCGTAGCCTGCACTGTGTATTCAGCTAAATGTCAACATTAGCATGCTAACATGTTCAAAATGATGAGCTAACAGTAGTTTAGAGGTTTAGCATGCTAACATGAACATGCTGCAGCCATACTGCTGGTTTTATTTTTTTAGGCTAAGCACCCAGATTTATTGTGTGAGGTGCAACTGCATTTTCTTTATTTTGCCTATAGCTAATTTTATCTCACCACCTTCTTTCTGCGATTATCAAACCCATATAGATAGACAATATTATTTTAGTGAAATTTTAATAAACTGAAGATTCAGTCAACCATCTTGTGTTTTGAAAGAGATCAATTAAATGTTGTCTTAAATGTCTTGTTGTAGCAGTTTTGCTGAAGTTCACTCGTCATCAGACTCGTCATCGGTCGAAGGCTTATTTGACAAGAGTGAAGCTATTTTACCCTCTGAGTCGAGTAAACAGGGATAATTTAGAGCGCCGGTGGGCTAGATAACACATCGGAAGAGGGTGGCACCAGACCGGTTGCTATGGAAACAAGGAGTGATTCACGGGTCGGGGGTCTTCGGAAGCCGACGAATACACGGTTTGAACAAAAGTGGTGAGTGATAAGTGTCCAAGTTCAGCCCTCGCTGTGTGTTGGTGGAGAGCAGGAGTGCTTCTGGCAGATCCTGGAAGTTCAGTTTGTTGTTGGAACAACATGAAGGCAATCTGTGATTCTCGAAAAAAAAAAGAAAAAAGAACCTGCTGCCAACAATCTCCACTCCCACTTTAGAATATGGGTTTGCTCGCTCACTTTTTTCATGGCTTTGTGAAACATGCAGATGATGCTGCACCTGTAATGACTGCAGATAGACGAACATCATTTGTGCCCCGCGTGGGTAATGGGGAGTTGGAGAAGATTTGAAGGTTCCCAGCAAGAAACATGAGCGGGGTTTTAATGTCAGCAGCCCTGGCACCATGCAGACAGTGCACAGAGGCCGCTCTATGTGAACCAGAGCTCCTGTGTCAAATGGGGAACCACATGGACAGGAAATGTATTTAGATTAACAGGGCAAGAGATGCCTTGACCAATCAGAGGTGTATTTTTATCTTGATTATTAGTTGTGTGCATGTAATTGATCATGCTAATTTTGCAGCATCATTTGAGGCGTTTGAGATAATCAGTAAGACAGATATGGCTGTCTTCTTTTGTCCCAATGCTGCACATATTGTTCGAGAGTATCTGTAATGCTAGCCATCCATTTAAGCATTTTACACTAATATTCTGCTTCAAAATAACAATAAAATGTCTAAATTAGAGATTAATATATAAAATACAGCAGAAATTAAGATTTTTGATCAATAGGTAGGTTTGCTCAAGGGGAATCAGCACTCATGACGTCAGTTTTCCGGAGTCCTGACTCTGTCCATGCATACAAAAACATCCCTCCTGTCTGTTTCCAGTAATTTAACCCCACCTTCCCGCTCCTTTCTCGTATTAGCATTTAGATGTATGTAGCTGCTGAATGCTTCTTTCAATACAGTTCGTGCTCATTTGCATCGAATGCTGTGTGTCTCAAGCTTGGCCTGTTGGAGACTGTCGGGGACCGTCTGTGTCAGTGCATTTTGAAAGCATTGCATTAGCGGAGCAACACCAACAAACTAAAATTGCATATTATTGTTAATGTAAAGTCTCAACGTGTTTGCAGAGGATGAAGATGTAAATCAGCCTGGTTTAAAGCCACGGTGTCCTTTCAAGTGAAATGTAATAAATATTAGAGTCTATGGAAAACAAAAGCATTAATTTTTAAGTGCTCAAAGTGCAAAGTGCTGACTACTAGAATAGGTGTACATGCTTTAATGCCCCTAAAACACATCAGTTTTGTCATTCTGTCCAGTTCTGCAGCTCTGTATTCCCTCTCTGTCTGAAACGCTGTTTTTAGCGCTTGTCCCTTTAAGACCGAGACTTTGACCTCTTTAGCTTTCAAGACCTTTTACGTGCACAAGAATCTGTATAAGACATTAAAGGAAGGAAAAAGAAGAAAAACTTTATAGATGTCCTTTAAAGCCAGTCTAATCTGCACATTTCTTGCCAACAGTGAGCCCCTCGGTGTCACCGGGTGTCTTCTAGGTGTGCATATTAACACTTTCATATATTGGCATATCTGGACACGCGATTGAAACTACTCATAACTTCTGATCGTGACAGCAGTGCAGGCGAGGGAGGGAAACAAAGATTTCTTGTGACTTCCTCTCTTTACTCTAGTTGAGTGTGTGTGTGTTTGTGTGTGTGTGTGTGTGTGTGTGTGTGTGTGTGTGTGTGTGTGTGTGTGTGTGTGTGTGTGTGTGTCTTTTCTGGTAGCAGCTCTGCACCACTGCACCTGCTCTTTGGGCTGCAAGCATGAGAGAGAGAGAGAGAGAGAGAGAGAGAGAGAGAGAGAGAGAGACGGAGAGGAGATGCTTGCAAAAATGCTAGACAGGAAGAAGCCTCATACCTTATTGAGTGCGACAAAAGGTTTCGTCTCGAGCTGATTGACGTCAGTTTGGTCAAAGACGGGGCAGCAGTGGCAGATGATGACAGAAACCGACTGATCTTTAGCTGAAACAAAACCCACTTTGTTGGTAAGTTGCCGCGGATATTTAAGACGATGGTTTGTCTGTTTGGACTTAAAAAATGGGGAAGCAAATGTGCATTGTACTCTGTCGCCTTTGAATGACTCTCAAAAAAAAATCAGCTCATCCAAAATACTATATTGCTAATGCTCCTGTTTTTTAATATTTATAGATTTTTTTAACACTGCTGCAGGAGTGAGCTAAACCAAACTGTGTCTGTTTGTGTGTGAACGTATGCGCGGGTGAGAGAGAGAGTTTACACTTATTTCTCTTGTATGTTGGCACACTGTTAGTAAGTCAGGAAGGCCCCCCCCCTCTGTTAATACTGTCTATTGTGAGCGCGTGTGGTGTAGATATGTTGAGCATTTTAGTCTGACGCGGACCTATTTAGGGAAGCTGTGGAACGGAAAGTGTGTAAAGGAAAGAATGATAATGAAAGAAAGCAGAAAACAGAGGTACAAGGCATTACTCAACAATAAGACACACGTCAGAGCTGCTCGCCGCTGTACAGTTAGAATTCAATGGTTGTTTATCACAGCCATTCTCCTCCACAGAGTGTTTCTGAGCACTTGTGTACAAGCTGCTGTGGTTGAATATAAAGCCGACGATTAGGATAATAGCACTGTGGAGTGATGGGAAGGATGAGATTGAAAAAAGCTTTATATTCCTCTGGTTTTTTTTTCTCTCTACAGGTGGCCAGTGGAAGCAGCAGCAGCAGCAGCAGGCGCTGAAGAGTGCAGACGAATGGGTGCCATGTTAGAAGGGCTGATAGAGACAGAGCCTCTCCTACACAGAGGACAGAGAGTCGGGCTCCAGTGATGATCCTCTCATCCTCACACCGCAGGAAGGAGCACCCCGCAACCGGACCACCACCCAAACACACTCACGCGCACCTGCAACGAGACACACTTGCACATTCTCCTCAATCTTCTTCATTCACACTTCAGAACTCTTGTGTGGCAGCTCACGGAGGCATCTATGAGAGCCCGAAGGGTTGAGAAAGTTCAGCCATTTTAAGTGGTGTGAATGAGGACTGTATTTGCTGCTCACACATTGTCTTCATACACAGTTTCTCCCATTTCACACCAGCACCATAGAGACCAAGGACAGAGATTTAACTGGGGAGAGCAGAGCGCTCTGGGACCAGAGTGGAGAATAGATAGTTAGACTGGTTCCTCAGGCATCATGCAGTCAGATGACCTCTTCATCCGCAAGTTTCGCCGTCAGAACATGCGGCCGCCGATCGCCACTGTCAATTTTGACCCCAAGCGGGAAGCAGGTGTGGTGGAGTGGCCGCCCAGGAGGGAGGGCGATGGAGCTGACGGAGACAGCCTCACTCCAAGCCGCGCAGGGTTAACCCTGAGGTCGGTGGGCCGCGGCCACATCATGCAGAGGAGCAACAGCGATGTAACCTTGGGAGACTTGGACTCCTCCGGAAAGGCAGGGGGGAAAGCAGCTCGGGCGGTTGGTGAAAAGGTGGGCGCGGGTTCTCAGGGGGACTCGGGTGTACTGCTTCACAGGGAATACGGCAGCCTGTCCTCACTGGAGAGACAGTCTCAAGCCCAGGAGCCGAGCACAGACGACCAGGGGCCCCTGAGCCCGAATGCCCTCCGCTTCAAAGACCCTTTCCTGCTCTTAGGACTGCAAGGCAACCCTCCGGAGCCTGATGGATTCTTTCGGGGTCTGTCTCTTCCCGCAGGGGACTCCCCAAAACCTGCCAAGCCGCCGAAGCCTGAAGGTCTAAGTAAGAAGACCAAACCCGTGCCCCCTCAGATCCCTCAACCAGGTCCATATGACATAATCGGGGGTGGGGCCTGGGTGAGGAACTTTGCCCACTACGACGTTCAGAGCATCCTGTTTGACCTCACCGAGGCGGCTACAAACAGAGACAGCATCGGGCGGAAAAAGAACATCACCTCAGGGGCCTCCGCAGCCTCCCAGCTACGCCCACTCTCCCAAGCCACCCCGTCCTCACCTGCGCAGGGCGGGGGAAATAACGGTGCGAACGCAGATGACCCTGAGCAGTCGCTGCTGCTAGACGAAGGCGACGGCAATGATAACGAGCTTCTGCTCAGCTGCCCACACTTCCGCAACGAGACGGGGGGAGAGGAGCAGGTGGGTCTGGGTCGATCCCAGTGGAGGCGGGGACTCTGGTCGAGCCTTCGGACCCCCAACGATGCAGTGTCGGTCCTGGAGGAGCCCAGAGAGAGTCACGTCCAGCAGCAGGGCAAGAGCAACTACTTCATAGAGCACGCAGATCTGGGAGCACATTACTATCGCAAATATTTCTACATGAAAGGTACGTGCAGCGCAAGGCAACTTTAACTCATGCTAATTCTTCTTACGGAGAGAACAGCATCACAAAAAATCTATTTCTGTTCATCTTAAATGAAAGTGGAAGTACACTGTGGGGCTTTTAGAAACTGGATTACTGCACAATGCTGCCCAAACTGTACTGTACTAATTAAAATTACATATTGTAGATATTTTTATCATAATATTTTTTGCTCCTTTTTTTCTTTCTTTATACAGTATTTTCCTACTTACTATATTTATTATCATGCACCAAAACACAGAGACATATTCCTTGCATGTGAAAAAATACAATCACTTTTTAAGTCGGAGTAAGACTTTATCAGTGTACAACTGTGTAATTTAGGGACTGTGCTAAAATTATATGGGACAACGGGAAGGTCATCTGTGGGGGAGGGTTAAGTACTTTTTCCTGAGAGGAGGGAAGTGTCACTTATCTGGGAGGTCAGAAAGACTGGATTTACTTTTTACTTTGGCTTCTTCTTGTGAAACGTTTTTGTTTAAGGAAACATCACATCTTCATCTTCTTCCGCTTTTGTGAGTGCCACAAATATTAAAGTCGTTCTTGGCTTCAAAATCAGCAGCCTGGCCCGAGTAACTGCTAACTATTGCTGCCTCTCCTTGAACACCTCCGGTCCGGGGCCTATGCAGCCTGTGAGAATGATGAAGACCAGTTACAATACTGAGGTCCTGATTGACAGATGCCAGTAGCTTAGTTGCTAAGGTAACCTGTAACCTGTCGTTATGCAGCCAAGGGATGTCAGGAGCCAAACCCGGCACGAAAACCACCTTGGTACCGTATTCTGTACCGGCTTCTGTAAACACCAGTCAGTATCTGTGACTTGTTTCTCCCTCGCTGCCTGTTTTTAAAGGGAAACTACGCCAAAGCATAAAGCATTTCATGGGAACTTTAAACTTTTTCACTAGTTGTTTTCTGTTTCCCTCCTTTCTTTTCATTTTGTTGCAACTTTTACTTTTTTTACTAATTCTTTGGTGAAATGTCTCCCATTGCTTTATCACCAAACCTGAGTAGGTGCTGTCTTAACTGTTTCCTTCTCACTAAGGCGGCTGTAGCCATGTTGAATGGTTCTTCCAACATGTTTTAAGGGCACAAGTTCATGTTTTCATTGTCTGGCAGTGGGTACGAAATCTATCATGGAAATGAAGTTTCCCAGTCAGGCTGGCAGCCTGGACCCCATTTTGTCGGCTTTCATGTCTCTATTATAAACTGAATGCATTAACGTTTTGTTCTCTGTTGTTGGAAGTTGCTACTGTGAGGAAAACAGAGAGTGACTCCTTATGATCGACGTATTTTAAGCACAGCTCTGTCACAGTTCTGATGTTCACAGTTGTATCTGTGTGACTGTATTGTCATCACAGAACACCAGAATTTCTTCGGCATGGACGATCGCCTCGGTCCAGTGGCCATCAGCTTCCGTCGAGAGGAGAAAGAAGGATCCAGCGGAGCTCAGTACAATTGCAGAATCATCTTTCGCACCACAGAGGTAAAACCCACACTTTGCTGTCCTCGAGTTCAGCGTGTGTTCAATTGATCCGACTGGATGTGACAAATGCGAATCTTCCCCTCAGATGAAGACGCTGCGAGGTTCCATCCTGGAGGAGTCAGTGCCTTCTGCCGCCCGTCACACGACCCCTAGGGGCTTGTCACCCAAGAGGCTGCTGGAGTTCATCATGCCTGAGCTGAACCTGCACTGCCTTCGCTTGGCCTCAAACTCCCCGAAGGTCCGGGACACCCTGCTGAAGCTGGATGAACAGGGGGTGAGTACGTCTGCTGGCACTGAAGACTGCTGCATGTGTCAGACACAAAGCTTATGAGGCCGTCGGATAGATACAAATAAAAAGAGAAGACACAAAAGTTCAAATCTGAGACACTGCAACTGAAAACATCATTGATTAACTCATGTCGATCGCATGATGATTTTCTAATCATGTATCACATGAATGGAAACCTTATTGTCATGACCCCTGAACATGTAAATTCAGCTTTAATAGATAGCATCTCGCTCAGGACTGTCCAAGAAGGGGCCCACGTGTGAAAGTTGTCCCACGTTATATCATATTTACAATTATTTTATTTTGCTGTCACGGTCAGAGAGGGAAGCTCAGTTTCTAGGATAATGTGAAATGGCTGCATTCCAGGTTGCAAGTCATATAAATGCAGACAATCCGACGTACTGAAAAGATGACGGACAGCAACAACAGCGACATATTTGACAACCAACATTATCATTCAACCACTTTCTAGCTAACATCACCGTTTGATTACATCCAACGTGTTTTACAATGTGCTTTCATAGTTTTGAAGTATTCGATGCTTTTCTTACTGTATTGTGTAACACCAACAAACAGTAATGTTAGCCAGGAAGTGCTTGATTGTTATCATTAACTGTTGTCTAACGAAAATGTTGATGGTTGTCAAATGTTTCTTTACCTTGACACATGGTCAAGTGTCCCTCCAGATTTTCACTAACGACTTTTCAGTTGCTGATCAATGAGTAGGCAGTCAAATAACATGATAACAGTTGTCAGATTCCATATGTGTGCAGGACTTAATTTATTAAATGTGAGCCTCCAGCCTGAGCATAGTGTCAGAGGGAAATGGCCTCTGTGTGAACAAGGTCTACAAGGTTTGATTTGGCCCAATTTGGTACCAAGATGGTACATGGACTTGGGATCCATTGCTGCTCAACAATACAATAGGTGTTTTCTTTTGGCCAGTGGGTCACAGTTTGGGCACTGCTAGCTCGACCTCTGAGGATACCTCGTTTGACAAAATAAACTTTTTCCAATAGAAATGTAAAGTAAGATGTCAAAAGATCGAGAAACTATGTATAGATAAAAAGTCCTGGCAGCTTAAATGAAAGGATGCTATAAATATGCACATGTAACAGTCTAAACTCTGTCTCCCAATGCAGCTGAATTTCCAGCGAAAGGTCGGGGTGATGTATTGCCGGGCCGGGCAGAGCTCAGAGGAGGACATGTACAACAACGAGAGCTCGGGGCCAGCGTTCGAGGAGTTTCTGGATCTGCTGGGGGAGCGAGTGCGCCTCAAGGGCTGGGAGAAATACCGAGCTCAGCTGGACAACAAGAGTGAGCTGAAAACACACACACACACACACACACACACCACGCCCGCCCCCCATCCATCGGCTAGATCTCACCTTGTCGCAGTACCATTATCCAGAGGGCATCAGTGCAGCACTGAAAGCCTAAGATAACTGCTATCTGGCCACATGTAATCTGAGTAATGCCTGCGAAATAGCATAGTCACTGCTGATTATCTTGGAGCTGTTTTCTCCCCTCAGTGAGCAGCAAAGAACAGCTTTTGAATGTGACAGTTTGAGTTTAGTCTTTCCTTCAGAGACGTTGACTGATTTTTCTAAATCGCTTTATGTGACGTGTGTGTGTGTGTGTGTGTGTGTGTGTGTGTGTGTGTGTGTGTGTGTTTCTGTGTGCTTGTGTAGCGGACTCAACGGGGACACATTCCCTCTACACGCGCTACCAGGACTATGAGATTATGTTTCATGTGTCCACCATGCTGCCCTACACAGCCAACAACACACAACAGGTAAAATAAACAGACATGCGACACACCATTTCCATTTCCTGCCTTTTGTTTTGCAGCAGCATTTTTTTTTCCCAGTACCAGGTTAATCTCCTGGAGTTCTCACACTGACAGTTTTCTCAGATGTTTCACCTCTCTCCTTAAAAGAAATTGCATCAGTCTCGGTACAACCTTCATTACCCATCTCTGTTCAGACGGTCATGCTTTGGTAAATGCTTTAGAAAAAGCCTCTGTACTCGGCAACAAGCATGACATAAAAATCCTGCCCCCCAGTGTTCAACTCCCACCATATAGGTAATCACTGTCGCCTCTCAGACAGCCATCCTGTTCAGCTGACTGTCAGCTCTTTATGTGCAGTCTGTGGTTTAAGCCTGTTCGTCGTAACCACAAAGAGACTGGACATGACGTGGTATTATAATACACTATGTAAATTAGAGGTTTAACAAAACCCTGAGATACTTCCTTAAACTGTTTAGTGGCTTGGGATTTTCAGTTGTAATGTTTTTTCTGACTTCGTTAAGTGTTACAGTCTAGTTTCAGTTCTGTTTGACTAATTCAAAAAAGATGGTATTTGCTTCAAAGTCATAAAACATTTTAATAGTGCTTAATCAGTCATTTTAAAGAGACAAGACTCATACTGCACACTATATTTACTAGAGTACTAAGTGAGTAAACCGAAAGAAACAGCATGGGCATGCCACAGATTGATTACTGAAGAGACAAACATTTACCACACAAAGACAAGAAATGACTATGACGAGACATGAAACTACCAAATAACGCAACAACCCACACAACAACTACAAAAGTAGTGAAAAAAAAGGGTGACAAAATAGTTGGGGGGGGTCTTTAAATGAGGGGACTTCAGTAATATTTTTTATTTACAGTTTTAGATTTTATTTGTTTTATTTGTTTGCTTGTTTGGATCCCCAGAGGTGGCTGAATTGTTGACAGCTACTCCCTCTGGGGTCTGTATACAAAGAAAATACATATACACAACAAATGTTTGCACTTGAACTACATACAGTCAGTAATGAAGCGGATGTTTTCTGGCTTTTTGTAAAACCTTTCTTGTATGTTCTTTAGATATAAATCCAGTCAGATTGCTCCAGTGAGGTTCGCCTCGTTGTTGTTCACCACGATGACTCCGGCCTAACACGTCTCTCTCTCTCTCTCTCTCTCTCTCTCTCTGTCTGTTTTGCTCCGTCAGTTGCTGAGGAAGCGACACATCGGTAACGACATCGTGACAATCGTGTTCCAGGAGCCAGGCGCCCTGCCCTTCACGCCAAAGTCCATCCGCTCCCATTTCCAGCATGTCTTCATCATCGTCCAGGTTCACGAGCCCTGCACTGACAAAACCTATTACAGGTCTGACTTTCTGCTGCACTCTTTTCAGAATAAATGCATCTTTCTAACCCTGAAGAAACATCATTTCACAGGCTGAAATCTCTTATAAAAACAGATGCCTCACCAGAGAGTGGGTGCCTTGTATCATAGTACAATCAATATAAAGATGGGTGTATATATATACCTATTTATAGGAGAATACCTAAATCTGTAGGCCTCTGTATCGGATTCAGTGTCAGTGTTTGTCTTTCTGGAGAAAGAGTGGAGCGCTGAAAACAAGACGTAGATTGAATGTCTCTGCGGTATTCTCTCTCTTACGCTGTCATTCCTTTTTTTCCTCTCCCCCTCTCAGGGTGGCTGTGACACGCTCTAAAGACATCCCATTATTTGGCCCACTGTTCCCTAAGGGCGCACGCTTCCCTCGCTCGCCTGCCTTCAGAGACTTCCTCCTGGCAAAGGCAGTGAATGCAGAAAACGCCGCAGAGAAGTCAGAGAAGTTCCGCTCCATGGCCACCCGCACGCGACAGGAATACCTGAAGGACCTGGCCGAAAACTACGTGACCACCACGCCCATCGACTCCTCCACCAAGTTCCCGCTGCTCTCTCTGGGAGGCAAGCGCAAAGACAAGCTGAAGGGCGCCAAAGGGGCGGAGCTGCACAGCGCTGGGGCATTAGTGTGGGCTGTGATGGTCAACGGTGGAGATGATGGGGAGGCGGGAGAGCTCAGACTTCCCTGTCTGCTGGGGGTGTCGGCAGAGTCGGTGGTGCTCATTGAGAGGTGCACACGCAGGGTGGTGTTTAACTGCTCCTGCAGAGATGTCATCGGCTGGAAGGCGGTGACGGAGACTAAGGAAGGGGGCCCATGCTTGGATATCTTCTATGAGCGCGGGGAGTCAGTGTCAATCAGTGTGATGGAGAGCCAGGCCGAGGATATACGAGAGGTGGTGCAGAGGCTAGAGGTGGGTGATTGTGTCCAGATTTAAAAGTGTAGTGTTGTGGTCACTTTGCATCTTTCTGATTCATTCATGTCCTCACCTGTAGCTGGTCACCCGAGGCTGCGAAGCTTTCGAGGTCACCCCCCTGCGCGACGGAGTCGGCCAGCCCGGCTTCCTGATGAACGAGGAGGGCTTTGTGACGGAGCTACAGCGCTTCTGCTACGCCGAGAGCGGAGGCCTGCAGCTGTGGGCTCGTGTGGTGCGGCTGTGCGGACACTCGCTGGTTCACCTGAGCCCCGAGGAGAGGACCAGGCTGCTCCGCACTGCGCACAAGATCCACATCACTGTCATCCCACCGGACGAGAACGGCAAGCCTCGCAGGTGGGTGAGGCTGCACAGAGGAGGAGGAGGAGGAGGAGGAGGAGGAGGGAGCACTAACGAGGGCATGTTTGGGTCAACAGACACAGAGTGAGACTGGAGAGGGGGCTCATGGGTATAAAGCGTGCTCCAGAAAGTGAAGAGTAGTCCCAGTGAGGAGGTGAGAGGGAGGCTGATGGTAAATAAGAAGGAGGGGGTTAGTGGGACAAGAGAGGTGCTACTCTGCTGCTGATGACGGCCTGCAGTCAGTGTCACACCAGCTGGCTAACAGCCAATCAATCCCTCTAATGATCTGTAATCACTGTGACACAGTGTTACCACTCAGCTGAAGTCAGAGGGCAGATGTGGACACAATAAAGGAGAAACAACATTAAACTGGAGCGCTTAACTTTAGATCAACGCTTCAGAGCTGTCAGCAGAAGCATCCTCAGAGAACCCCATACTAGTTTATTTATATTTCACTTCTGAATTGCTTGTTCTCTGACAACAAAGCACAAATAGTCACAAAGATGTCACAATTCCTCACAGGAAGTAAGATACTCTGCAATTTCAGAGGAATATAATAGAGGCATAGACAAATATAGCCTTTTTTTTTTCATCCTGTCTTTGTATTTGTCTTCTGGATTAATTTATGACTCACCAGTGCAGTGAGAAACTAGACGCAAACAATGGTTTTCTTCTTTCTGAGTACGTTGTTGTTTCATACTCTGCAGAAGTTTCTCCGAGCTCTACCAGAAAGCCATCAAGGACGCGGAGTGCAAGCCCGGGGAGGATCAGTCTGGAGAGGCCTGGGTGCTGGACGAGAGGGAAGAAGAAGAAGAAGAAGAAGAAGAAGAAGAGGAAGAGAAAGGGGAAGAGGAGAAAATGAAGGCGGGTGTGGTCAGTGAACCGGACATAATGGAGGTGCAGGTGGAGGCCGAAGAGGGCGAGGCACAGCCGCGTGAAAAAGGGCAAAGCGAGAGAAGTCTCGGCTTGCTCCTCACGCCGCCCAGCTTACCGCTGCTACGGGCCACTTCTCTGCAGGACCAGCCAGCCAATCAGAGCCAGGAGGGCAGCGGCTCACAGCTCACACGCAGCTGCTCGTTGGAGAGACGGCCATCCCTCAGGGACACGTGTGATGGGTGAGTGTTTACCTTACTACTGTAGGCATCATAGAGACGAGAAATGCTGCTCTGAGAGACGTCATAATCGTTCTCGCTACATCTGCAAAGTGGGAGAGCAGCAGGTAAAAAGAGCTCTTACATCATCCAACATGGCTGAAAATATCCTCAAACTGGAGCTGACTCATCACAATTTAATCTCCGAGCCAGTGCTTCACTTTTCCTGCAAAGGACGAGGCAGAGAGAAAGGACACCGAGCCGTGTGTCGCTCTGCGTCACTGAAGTGTGTCAACTTAATGCAAAAGTTTCAAGTTAGAAAACTCATTCAGATGATCCATTTTCAATTTGAATCTTCTTTTTTTTCAAACGCTGTCAAATGTGACTCAGGATATCAGATTTCAATGGATGATTATGGCAAAAGTGATTCACAATATCGATATTATCATATGTCTATTATTAACACAATATCTATATATATCTCTATATTTTTTTAATATCACAGTTATTGCACCACTTATTGCCGACACCCCTACTGTCAATCTAAAGTTTTAATGGAGTACAATGTTTCCTTCTGACTTATAGTGGAGCATAAAGTAGCATGTAAAGAAAAGACTCAACTACAAATTTGTATTGAAGCGCAGTACTTGAGTCAGGATACTTCGTTACATTCCACCTCTGCATGTAACTAATTGGATGATTGCACAGTAAATCTTGAAAGGATTACAAGTCTTGGGAAAAACTACTGCATATACCTTTAATATCTTCAATGAGTCCAGCAGTGTTATAGAAGCGCAATACTACACCAGTGGAACGCGTTTTAACATACATTACCCATAATGCAATTTGCCACTTAGTGACATCACTAGAGGTACTTTCCAAGACCCTTTGTCTTCTTCTTCTTCAGATATTAAGAGCTGACAGCAAATCAAGTAAATGACAACAACGGAGCATTTGTTTCCATTTTACAGTCACTTACATGATGGGTCGCTCTCTGCAGTATTCCCTGATCCTCTCGAGGTCCTCGTGTCAGAGTCACAAGAATGTTTGCTAAGTGTTAAACCCCAAGGAAAAATAGAAACACCGCAGGACATGCATGTATTTGTACGAATGATTTCAAACACACTGCCTGCTCGCTCTCCCGCTGAGAACTCCAGAAAAGCAGCTTGAAGAGGAGATTGTAAAGGAAATATTCATGAGGATGATATTAAACTCTGCTGCTCACCAAAATGAATTTGACGTTTTTTTGTTGTCATGCGAAGTAGAACTGAGCAATTTGACCGAAAACCGCATCAGATATGATCTCTGTGATGGATGATTTTGTGAGGACAGGATAGCAAACATCAATCAGGCCAAAATCTAAGCCGTCCTGCAGATTACATGTTTAAGTAATCCAGTTCCTGTTTTGACCTCTGGATTGGATAAAAAAAAAAATGTCAGGAAGCATCAACAACATATTTGCTTTGTGTTTTTGTCCTCACCAGGCATGTGTACGACAACGTGGGGCTGAAGGTGGAACGCCACATCTATGAGAACGTCGGCGAGCTGAGGGATGACACACCTGATCTGATCCTGGCCGTCAAACCCAAGGTTCCCCTGGAGGAAGAGCAGGTGACAGGCTGAGACGAGAGGACATCTGATTGGTTTCTCCGCAGCGCTCTGTCCTCCTCTCTGACAGTGTCGTTTCCCCTCTCTGTCTCTGTGTCTTCAGTTCATGGCCGCTGACTTCGGCGATGACAAAGCCTCGGCGAGTGACTCGTCTTCCCGTCTGTCGTGTGTGGACCGAGCTGAGAGGAATTCACGAGCCCTGAGTCTTCATAACTCCATCACCAAGAGTAAGGGCATCAGTTTTCCCACATATTACGCTATAAATTGTAATACTGAGAGCTGAGAAGGGTGTGAGTGACCAAAAAGAGTTGTTTTATGAGTTGAATATATGAAATGGAAGCTGTTGTTGAGCTCTTTCTACAGCCAAAAGGGTATATGTGAATCATAAACCAATACAGAATTATTGATCAAAAACCAAGAGAACTGACACTGGACACAGAGTCCAAAGGACGTAAATGCGCTCACATTAAAAGTGTTCTTTTCAGTATATGTCAAAATACTGACTTAAATTTAAGACATATTATCGTCATTAATTTGTTTGACTCTCCTATAAAGTTGGTCAAATGTCACCTCTGAGCCTCTGGTTCTTACCCCTCACTATATATATTTTTTTTATTTAAAATACTTTAAATTGAATAAAGGAATGACAGCTGCATGTAAAATGAAAAATATAAATGTTTGAAAATGAATTGAGGGACAAAGAGCACGCAGAGATTTTGCGACCCTGAACACGGACTCAAAACAAAGCTCCCCCTCTCAGACACAACAGCTGACACGACTGCTCCACCGATGCCAAAATGGAACAATTACACATGTTTTGCAAATCATCCCTGCCTGATTTAATTCCTTTTCCCCAGATTTTTTCTGCCTTAAACCCCTCTCTTCATTATCCTGCCTCTCCTCCCTGCTGCATCCCCTTTGTCCCTCCTCTTTCATCCGCGCTGCCCCCTATTCCGCTAATCTAATATCACCCCTGCTCTGCTGCCACCCCCTGCCAGGGCGGGGATAAAAGGGGGACAGATGGGTAGTGGGAGGGGTGGAGTTTTTTTTCGGCAGCCCCAAAATCAAGGAGCCCCTCTTACACCATCTGCTCTGCCTCCACCGAGACTATGAGACTCATCATTTAAGCGCCGTAAGAGCACACTCGCTCATCCTCGCGTCAGATTCTTCTGATTTTTGTGGGGGAGGATCTTCTTAAGCCTCCGATTGTTTTATGTTGCGTGCTTTCACAGGAAGTCTGCAGGTCGTTAAAGTGTACCACAACTTTGATCCTAAAAGATGAAATCCGGTGACTTAATGGAGCTGAAAAACGGAAGGATTATAGCATCCTTTGTTAGATTATTGCCTTTATTACACAGGTTGATTGCTAAGAGGCAGACAGGAAACGGAGGGAGAGAGAGAGTTGTTAGTTGTTTTGTGTAGTAAACAGTCAGCTATGAAGGCACAAATGTCATAATTTTAAAATCTTTTTTTAGATGTTTTATGAAATCTGCTTGCAATTATTTACCAAAACTTTGATATTCAAATTGATATTTAGCACATTTTTAAATTTCCCCTACTGTTCCCATCTTAACTGGTTTGAAAAGACCTTACAATGTCATGTAACCTGTATGAAACCTAGATTCATAAATAATAATATGTCCTCCTTGTCCCTCTGTTCTGCCCGAGTCTGACCAGCATTAACACAGCAGCGCCCCCCAGTGGCAACTGCTTGTTATTGTGGAACAGCTGCTCAAATGTCTGCAGTCCCGCTGTTCTTCTGTATTATTTTCCCATGCTATGATATATCTGCTACACTGAGACATTTTTCACAAGGAAGCATCTTCAATCTTCAATCTTCCCTCAGTTCTCTCGGAGACGACAGACTCTACTGAGGAGGAGTGGCAGTCCATCGCTGACCTGGCCACGGCCTGCCGCAGCATCCTGGAGGCTTTGTCACGAGAGGGTGAGACACTATTTATACACTCACACATCTTTCACTGTCTGTACGTGTCAAATAATACAGCAGGCTGTCTTCGCTGTTAGCACAATCAGAAATACCGAATGAGATTTGGACATTTGTGCAAAAATAGTCTTATTTAATTAATCAGAAAGTTTTCATCCAGGCTGTTGAAGCAGAGAGATTTCAAATAATCAAACAGAAAATCTTTAGATTAAAGATTAAATACGTCGTTGTTTTTCTTTGTATAATGTTTCTTTTTCAATCGTGACAAAGCAGAGAGAAAAAAGTACAATGTGCATTGTTGCAACACATCTAAATTTGGAGCTTCACAAGTCGGACATAAATGAAAAGCAGGCGTGAACAGGCCTTACCTAGAGTTATAAATAAGTTCAGCATTAACCCTGTTGTTGGCACTTTTCACCAAATTAAGTTCCTTGGATTGCGTCTGTAGCTAGTACAGCACAAAAATGTAATTTTTGTCTAAATAACTGTCGCTTTGTCAGAAGTTTATATGCCAAATAAACAAGAATTTCTAGCTCACAAGTGATCATGTTTTAGCAGCTGATGAGGAAAGAAATATAAAGTTGTGATCTTTCTAAAAGGCGTTTGTCTTGGTGGGCTCCCCATCGAGCAGAGCCAGCCGAATTCCATTTAAAAAACTGGCCCTTTAAAGGTGATCAGACACATCACAGCTGGTGGAACCATTATTTTTGCATGTGAAAGAAGTTTATTAAATGCTTTAGGGCATGTAAGCACGTCTAATCAGATCTGTTTTGAAACAGTCAAGTTGGAATCTCTAATAAGAATCATTTCAGTCATGTTGGAAAAAAGAAGTTACTGATGCCTTTGTGACTGGATGGGAATACATTTCTCCATGAAGGCTGTCAAAGTATCAGCTGTTGAGTGAGATGTTCAACTATCCAAGTCATTTTGGCTATATGATGTACAGTACATCTCCCACCTTTGCCTCCCTCAGCTTTACTGTTGATTATTATTTGTAAAGATATTTAAAATGCCAATGATGTGGATGATGTTTCCTACCACAGACCGTAAAGCCGCAGACCCCTCCCAAGCCGGAGACCAGACGGATAGCAAGCTGAAAGACTCAAAGGAGAGGTGGGTTGCTCATACAGGCAGTTCAGTATCACTACAGTTAGTCTCTTGGTTTTTTCTTTTTGTCTTTAGTCTTCATCTTCTCCTTTATCCTCTCTCAATTATTCAGAATTTATCAGCCAAATACAACAGTTTGACGCGATGGCTTCTCTCCCCCATAAAGAGAGCCCTCTCGCTGACTCAGTGGTGCACTTTTGTGCATGCAGACACAGATGCTCACACACACACACACACACTCTCACTCACAGCATGTCTGACTCACTGTCATTGTCATCAACTCCCACTCGAATCCATTTTGTTTTACTTTTATACTTTCCCCAGCTCCACGGTGCTCTGCGGTTGCCTTGCGTTTTTTTTCTCCTCCACGCTGTGTGTGAGCAAACAGCGTGATGTGAAGTGCTCTGAGTGGTCGCTAAGACTAGAAAGGTGCTATATAAGTACAGTCCATTTACCGTTTGCCATATCAAAGTCCACAGGAGTGTTGGCGAAAAGCAAAACAGAAAATGAGTCAATAAGAAAATAAGCAAACACCGACGTAAAGCTTCTCTGCAGTCCAAGTCCCTGGTGTTTGCAGGAGCAGTTCATGTCCACCCACGTACTGTGGAGGTCAGCGCTGATGACTGTTTCACCGTCACAGTTTGGCTCCATCTGGCATGTAAAAAGCTGTAAAAAGACACCAGTACAGTCTATTCCATATATTTCTTCATCTTCACAGATACTAACAAGAGGTTCATTTGCACTTGACATGTGGCACCTTTTCATAACTTACACATATAAGCTTTGAAGGAGACCCATGAAACACAGTGTTCAGACAAAGGGAGAATACAGTGCTGACAGATCAAGATCAAAAATACCGTATCTTTGATTGTTAAACTTAAAAATACAACACTAGGTTGTTTTCACAGTGTCGTGTTCTTTCCTTTACAGTCATTGTCAGGCTTTTCACGTCACCTGGAGACGGCTTTGTGCTCCACTCTGTTGGGCGGCGTCATTATGTATAACTGCGGCCAGACGAAATGCATCATGGGATGACCGTACTCGCTCAGAATGGGTCTGCGTGTCAGCAGTAGCAATTACTGTAAATTGATCTCTGAGTATTGCAGGTTTCATTAAAGGCAGCAGGGACTATGCTCGCTCTGTATGAGACGAAGGGAGGCGTTGCGGCAGTGAAGACGTTCACCGCGTTGATGATTTCCATTTATTTGTTCTCTGCAAAAATTCCGTAATTGCTGTTGACGAGTGTCACTGCATCTCTTTGTTGCAGTGACTCTCCAGGCCACCTAGAAGAGAAGGTATCGCAGCTGGAAGCCATGCTGAGGAAGCTGCAGGATGACCTGCAAAAGGTGCTTTGACTTTCATGAATGTTTTTCTCTGTAATGTTTTCAGTGAGCTCAACGGGAGTGTCAGCAGGTAGGAGAAAAGTATTTAAAGCGCCACAGCTTCTTTCGCTGGAGCGAGAGGATTTGTGTTTTCTGATGCTGCCTCTTGTTTACTCGCACAAATCCTCCTGTCCGTTTGGCCATCTCAAGTCTCAGCTGACTCACTGAAGGCACAAAAAAAAGAAACACTCAATAAGCATTTATTTATTCACAACTCTGTTGTAAATTTGTACAGTGACATTTTCAGATTCCTTGACTAGTCCGACATCATACTTATTTTAAAAATTGTATTTATTACAACTCCTTTGGTGTAAATATTTTCTAGCACTTTCCTCTTTCCACAAATCTGTGTTGCTTTGTTTATTTTTTATTTTTTTCATGTAGATGTCAAAGACTGCTGTATGTGATGAATTCAAAGGCTTCCTCTCCACCTCAGAAACAGCTGCTTGAAAAAAAGAGTTCTCAGTACAATGTCCACTTGTGCTTTCATTCAGCCTGTGGAGTCAGCAGACAGGTGGACCTTGTGTTGAGGATTCTTTTATAAATAGTGTTTGTGTCTGTGTGTGTACAAAAATATTATATAAATATATTATTCCTCTCAATTGTATGGAACGTTTTCTATTTATTCTTTGATCAGGACTTGCAAGTATATCCGTTTCTATTATTGATGCATCTGATGAATATCAACCAATCATTTGGTCTATGAACTCTCAAGAATAATGGTGACACCAATATCAACAGAAAATTAATCAGCTACAGATTTGATAACTGATTAATTGTCTGTATTCAATGAAGTGAAAGTGGAACATTCTTTGATCCTATCTTCTAAAATGTAAAAAAAAAAAAAAAATACTGCTTTTCTCTTTTTTAGAGCTTTGGGCTTTGAACTGTTGGTCGGACAGAACAAGCAATTTAAAGACGTCATCTTGGCAGCTGTGAGAGGCATTTTTCACTATCTTTTAAAAATGTTAAGCAATTATTGAAAAATAATAAAATTGTCATTTTTATATATATGTATATATATACATATATGTATTAAGTTGCTTACTCAGTCTGACCAGCTGTTTATTCTCAAAGTATTGAGACAATGATGTCATTTAGAGCAGTGATTCCCAACCAGGGCTACCTGATTACAGAGTAGCTCAGCTAATTAAAAAATGTAATTTAAAGGAGAACTATTATGCTCTTTGTATTGTATCCATCAGTGTGATTTATAGGTTCTTGTGCATATAAGAAACACCAAAAAAGGTCGAAGTCCAGAAGCAGAAGCTGCTCTCTCCCACAGAAAACATTGCCCCTGAATGCCTCATCAGCAGTGCCGCCTTTGACTCCATGACTCTGTGACAACGACACGTCACAATGTCACACATTTGCATAATAAATGCCTAGCGGCTAGTTTGGCGCACAGGAATTGATTTAGCTGAGCTGCACTGTTGTTAGCAGTGCTGGCTCAGGCATATGTGAGCTGACCAATCAGAGGAGACTGGGTATCCAGGAGGAGGGGCCTTAAAGAGACAGGAGCTAAAAACTGTTTTCAGACTAAGGGAGAATACAGTGCTGCTGCAGTGGACAGGATGAGGATGTGTTTTTTGAGCACTAAAGCATGTAAACTTATTCTAATTGTAACCCAACATAAAATTATGAACCTGAAAAAATGAGCATAATATGTCTCCATTAAAAAGTGCATCAGTTATAACCATGAATTTAGGTGCCATAGCAATTAAGAGTGCATGAAAACAAGCAAGAGGATATGAAACAGTTAGCTCAAAGTAATGTATAAATGGTTGAATTGTGGTTGTAGCACAAATGCAAACTTGACCAAACTGACCTAAACCTTCACTTCAGTTATGAACTGTTGGGGTACGTCTGACAGAAAAGGTTGGGAATCACTCATTTAGACTCTGAACTCATTTTCCATCAAAGAAAATGATCCGTTCAGTGACTAATTGTGACTTTTTTCCTGCACTGCAGTGAGATGTGCCTCTCTACACTTCCTGTGTCGTTATATTTCAAGCTCTGTGTTTATGTGTGCCCACTAGTTGCCTTAAAGCCACCGCTGTACCTGTCGCTCCCCTCCCGTTCCTGCCACAGCGATCTGAGCGACGGCTTTTGTTTTCTGTTGTGTGCCGATGTCTTTCAGGAGAAAGAGGACAAGGCGGTGCTGCAGGCCGAGGTGCAGAGCCTCCGGCAGAACAACCAGCGGCTGCAGGAGGAGTCGCAGAGCACGGTGGCTCGCCTCATCAAAGTCACTGAGCTGCTGTGCAACGTCAACAAGCCCTGTTAGCCTCTCCTCTCCTCTACTCACCTCGCCTCGCCGCGGCACGCACAAACACACAAATCAGCAGAGGGAAAGATGCAAATCGTGCAGCGTGCTTGTACGCTCAGTATACTTATTTTGTTCGTGCATATTTGCAAAAAGCAGACACATACACACACGCAAAAACACACACATCCTCCTCAAACTGTGTGTCTCATTCCTGAATCCTGGACCTGCCAGTTGGTGAGGGAGTATGCAAATCAACTCATACAAAAGACATTCTCCACATCCCTTCATAGACTGACCAATGGGCAGCTCCCAGGCTGCCGCGTTGGCGTGCTATGCCAGAGTGCTTCTCTTGTTGTGTATGTTACAGTATGTGTGCCGCATGTGTGCGCGCGTGTGCCTCAGTGTGTGTGTGTGTATGTGTGTATGTGTGTGTGCATCTCTTACTGTACCTTGCTTCAAATACTTGACGAGCTGGGCTGAAATAGCACTTGCATAAAAGAAAAAAAAAGTGGCAATGAAGACTGAGAGACACTGTATAGCATGTTTGGTGGTGTCTTATCTGAAATGACCAAAAGTGTATATATATATCACCAGTAGTATATGTGAACAGTAGTATTGCTATCCTCTCTGCCGGACGTGTAGTTGCAATGTGTGAGTGTGTGTGCTCATAGTGTGAGAGGCCTCGCGACAAAAACACAAGTAAAAAAAAGGGGGGTGGACATGTCAATGACGAGCCTGCAAGGCTGCCTTCTACTTCAAAACATGTCATGATGCTGAGTGACTGGCCTCAGAGCAGCGTCCGTTACGTAAGGACATCACTCTCCGCCCTCATCACTTCTCAGTAGTACTGTATTTAAGACAGTTTGTAGGGAGAGGGGAAGAAAAAAAAAACATACATGAAAGGGACGTAAACCGGAAATGTCCCCCCTGAGGAAAAAAAAAAAAAAAAAGAAATGAACTAAGCATGCTTGTTCCTCCTGGAAGTACGTATGAAAACAATATTAAAGGGGTCGTACCTCTCCCGAAGACACAGACAATGGCAGGAAAAAGAAATGCTTCAGCTTCCTTCCATGATAGCCTGTAGCTGTTTTCTTCTAACCTCACTCTTGTAGCAGCCATACTGTAGAAGATCTCCTCCTGCTGGCCTGAACCACACAATGCCAAAACGGCAGCTTTTTTTTTTTTTTCCTTTTTCAGCTGGCAAAATAGCTTTAGGTGTCTGAATAAAAACACCTTGAACTCATAGTGAAATACAGAAATATTGTATTTAAGATATGTTTTTGTGTTTTTGGCAGATGTCTACAGTGACTATTTTGGAGTTTAATTGTTTGGTATGGCTTCTGAGTGGTAGGTGAAATCTTACCGTTCCACCCCTGATGTGTGTTTGTGTACGTTTCTGTGTCATTCTTGCACTTTTTTTTCCTTTTCTTATGTAACATCAGCACTGGACAGGGCACATGCTGTATTTTTCATTTAGCCTCACTCAACAGAAGAAGGTGGAGAAGCTCTCACTCACCCCCCCCCCCAACTCTCCTGGCACCACCTTCCTTACCTCATCTTTTTTTTGTGTGTGTCCACCGCTGACGGCGCCAATAAACAAACAAACAAACAAGCAAACAAACAAACAAACAAACAAGTGTTTTAGAGGAGTCGGACTGCTTCTCCTCAGTGCCAACGAAAAAGCCCAGGCAGCTCTCCTGAATCCCGCCGAAATCAATCAAACCGAACTGAACTGACTGAAAAAAAAAAGGGATGCCAAACGTTCACCGGTCACTCAGACTCTCTTGTTTCTTCTTGTACAGACTTCCTCTTGTAATTTTATTTTAGAGTCACTGTGAATACCTGGTACCAGCATATTAAGATATATACAGATTAAATTATGAATCTTTATCAGTATGTGAAGATACTGTATGTACAGTTCCATGTTACTTAGTGCATTGGGTTGTGTACGCCCTCCTTTTGCAGGATGATTATGCAGACAAAAAGTGTTGATATCCGCAGGCCCCCCTCCCCTCTCCCCTCCCTGTTTCACCCCCACCGGGAGCCTTCGCGACTGAACAGGGAGACGTCCGCGCCAGAAGACCTGTTCTACTGTGTCTTGTATAGTTATTTAGATTGTAGGAGGTTGATCAAGCATGAGAATGTGCCAAGCAACTTCCAAGCTCCCCACCCCCACCTCTCCCTCCCTCCTCTCTGTATGTGTGTATGTATAAAAATGTAACTTATTAATCATGCAAATGTGGATTTTCTTGTAGCTGTTTAAACTGGAGGAACCGAAAAAAAAAAAAAAAGAAAATGTGAAATAGGGCAGAAAGGAATTGGTGGGCTTGGTTATGAATTTTTTTTCTTTTTTTTTTTTTTT
Source organism: Acanthopagrus latus (assembly GCF_904848185.1). NCBI lineage: Eukaryota > Metazoa > Chordata > Actinopteri > Spariformes > Sparidae > Acanthopagrus > Acanthopagrus latus. Next base: position 7,828,977 of record NC_051051.1, read on the forward strand.
GTAGAGAACCAACAATGATATGACAAACTACTATCTGCAAATCTTTGCTTAATGTGACTCTTATTATCATTCTAGTGTTGAGCTACTCCAGCGATGGCTCGCACATATTGAATAAGGTCTTAAAACACCATTAGGTACGCCTTAATGAGTGAAACTCCTCTGTCAGAATGGATGGTCAAACTGGTCATACTGGTGTTACGTGAAGGCTTATTTTCTCTGACTTTGTGCCTACCTGAAAAATGTAATGTATGTTAACCCAGCATAGTGACCTCATTTCTTTGTCTTCGGTTGCACTTACTGAGGTTTTCTCTTTTTTTTTTTTCTTTTTTTTTTTATCGGCTGATGAAGGATTTTCTAAAGAGACCGTCGCAACATCTGGTCTTTCATCCGCCTCACTAGGGGGGAAAAGTCACTGAGTAACACATGATGCGAAGGAACAGATGATAATAATAGATGTGTGTTGTTGTTGTTGGTCTGAAGAATCACTAGAAGCTCAGCGAGTACCACCGATTGTCTCACGGACGCGAACCGATGAATATATGGTTTTTCAAAAAGCGAATTAAAAGGAGAAAAAAAAAGGTGCTTCAAATGACTGATGATGCATTGAAATTGAGTTGAAGTTGATATGAATGTGTTGAATGGCGTATGCTTCCTCTTAGGGATGATTATTTTGGTATTTACATATTTAAAGAATAATAAATTGTCTCAGAAAATCCAACATGTGAGTATGTGAGAAGCAAACCTGATTGTGACTGAATGACCTAAAGGGGATGTACAGGGAATATACTGAACATCACTTGTTACTTACCTCCAGTCTGGATCCAAACACAGCTGATACACACGTTTTGTCAACACGGCAACAAATAACCCAAAGGCAGATAATGTCGAGATATGTGTCTGACTGCCTTTTTAAGATGTGATGGGATGATTATGGGGAGTAATGTGTTCATTCTATTGTAGTTTGTAGAGGATAAACAATGGGCAGGAAGGCCCGCCCACAGCCAGATGATTGACAGCACAACCCTTTAAGAAATAGTAAAAAAAGAAAAAAAAAAAAGAAGGAAACAAAACAAAACAAAACAAAAAACACCAGGGAAAAGAATTAGGACACAAAGAGGGGGGCAGTCATTTGTAGATATATTAAAAACTAACAAATTATGTGAAACAATAAACAGAAACAGGCGTTATTTATAAGTATAATATAATAACATAATACTTGTTTTAAATAATATATTAATAAATATATAACTGCATAGAGAAAACAAGCAAATGTGAAACTGATTATAGTTGTTTTGTATTTTTTTTTTTTTTTCCTTTAACTTGCTCATGTATTACCTCTCCGTACGTTTTGAAATTGAATCTTATTTACTCTGACATAAGAAAAGAGGTCAGGTCCCAATCTGAGTGTCTGAAAATAGTAAGACGTGGAAGTCAGTTGGTGGGATAAAAGCACAAGAAGCATGTTTAAACAGTGTAACTCACACTATGGGAAGCTGTTATTGAGCCAACAATAGGAGAAGTAGAGCACAATTTTTTTTATTGTTCTTCCTATACGGGCAAAAGCAGAAATGATCTCGGTGTAAAAGGGAAGGGCCATGCTCGAGGTACTTTTGGAATCAATTTGATTTTGTTTTGGAGCTGCATCAAGGCAAAAATACATCCCTTAACAGAGAGAGGAAAGCAAATACTGAATTAATAGATCATGAAAAAGTATGTTAAATCTTCTCCCAGCTGCATTTACACCAAATCAATGGCTTTCTGCACCCACAGTGCTGCTGGGTGTCGGTTACTTGCAGTTTGCGATGGTTCCAGGTGAAAATCAATCCTGCAGCCGAAATGAAACGCAGCAGCTTTGAGAAGCAGGATTATTAAAAAAAAAACCCTCATCTCTTTACAATCAAACTGCCTCGTGTTCTAAATCTGATTTTTGAGGTCAATGCATGACGCACACACACACACACAGAGTCAAAAAGAAGCAAACGTTTGAGCTGTTTTTTTTCTTTTTTAATTGAAAATGTATTTGCAGCCTGCTCAGGAGCTGATGATCTATCTGGAGACAGAAGAACATCACTGATTTAAGTATGATTTAGATTTAACTGTTGAGAATCAGTCACAACACCCTGACTTTCATATTTTATTACCATCCAGGCTGAAGCACTGTCATCCAGAGCTACTGATGCTGAGGGTTATTGTGTGTTCGGTGCACCAGGTGGACTGAGCTTGACAAACGTCTCCAAGAAACAGATGGTTTGACTTCCTGTTTGTCTCTGAGATGAGCTGAGCAAGCATGGCGCGGTGACGAGCTCCATCCCTGAACCCTTCAAAACTCCACAGTGATATCAGCTGCACGACGCAGCTTTTGTTTGTCCAGATATCCTCTGTTATTTAACATCCTATAAGGAACTGAAAAAGGCTGACGGAGGAAACATGTAGAAACTCTTCAGTTTAATCTGGTTCATGCTGTCAGACCTTAATCACACAACCATGTTTGTTATTCTGCTTTCTGACACCGTTCGCTGCCTTATAACTCTTATATAATAACTCCAGCGTTATAATGAGTCATATATGAGTAAAAGTAAAGATAATGTGTTGAAATATTACTGTGGTAGACGTGAAAGTCACACATATGAATAATACTTGAGTGCTGAAAGTAGTTCAAATAAAACAAACAAATATATTTACAGTATTTGCATGCAACTTTCTGCAAATTCTGAATTTTAATTTTTTCTTCAAAACAACACTGTCGCTTGAAAGTTTGAAACAGAGGAATAGAAATCATAGGGGAGACCAGGTGCAATCATAAAAAATGTTGATTTTGATGTAATTCCTCAGAATCTTCTAGGACTAGTTGGTAACACTTTGCATGTAGGTAAATTTGGTCTCTGCTCTACTTGTTAATAGTCATCAAATGTCTTTACAGTCAATGTGAGAGCTCACTGAAACATCACGAACATCACATCTGCCCCCATACGCAGAGGTGATTGTAACAACACGTCACACACTCGTGTTAAGACAGAGACAAATTCCCAACAATATTGGGAATATACTTACCTTTTTACCATTTGCTGCCAAAAGGGGGAAACAAAGACACCAAGACATAAACGTAGACATGCTGGGCAAATATATAGACAATAAACAATTACAATTACTGTCATCAGCAATGATATTTGATAACACATAAGAGTCCAGGAGTTGATAGTATGTAGAATGATGTAAGGTTATGTTGGGTTATAGTGTGTTTGCACATTTGTATGCAAGGTGGTGACATTTGGCGACAGGTGTCTGGGTCAGAGTGAGGCGTATGAGCAGCCGAGTGAAGGGATCAGCAAAGTTATTACAGTTGGAGGTTAAAATCAATGCGGACCAATTTTTATGTCACTCCGTCTGCTGGTTGGTGGCACATTTCAGAGGAGATGTCAACAGGATTCATCCTCCTCTCACTGTGTCTCATCAGTGCAGCAACTAAATAAAAACACGTCTGATTGAGATTCGGCCCCGGGGACGTGAGAAATAAAACGAGCCTGTCCTCACAGAGACACACGTAGAGATTCAGAGTGAGATAATGCAGATTTAAAACAGTTTGATTGGATGCACGTTTCCCTCCTTCCTGGACTGATACGGCATGAGGTAAGACAAATACTCTTTCCAAACCATAATACAGCACGACAACATCATACAAACATTTCCCAGGGCTCTGTCCTCTGGAAGGCTTTCCCTAAACACCAGCCGCAGAAAACCGCTCCATCTTCCCTGCCCTGACACCAGGAGGAGGACTGATGACAACAATGCTCCGGCCTATGTCTTTATTTGGGGTTGGAGCAGCGGGACGGAGTCTTCACTAGGGGCTGTGTGTCACACACAGCTCAAGGGCTTAACGCCAGTTTGACTCATCCGTGTTCTGTAAATACAGAGGCCACGTGCTGCTGTGTGTGTGTGTGTGTGTGTGTGGGTGGGTGGGTGTGTGTTTAGACTCCTAGTTTGTGGGGTTGTATATTGTATTTTTTTAATGGCCAGGCCACTGTTGCGCCACACATGACAAGGAGATGAGTTTGCCTGCAACATCACTGTGCTCCTGCCATAAATTAGATTATAGTCAGATTACACAGGTTTGATCAATATCACACATCCACAGATACGAACAACAGATACATATTTTATTTATGAGATCAGCTGATGTTTGGAAAATACAACCAAAGGGTTAATTTATCTGTGGAATTAAATTTCCTTGTTGGGGAAAAGTTTGGCTTCAGTGTGTTTTTAACATAATCAAGACGGTTTAACAAACTTGTTCAGGGAAGAAAATTTACAAACTGGACTCGATTTAAAAGACAAATTGTTTTACTGTAGCGCCACAAACGAAGACACACGTTTAAATGTGTTTATGTGCAATAAGCAACAGCCGTACTTGCAAAGCGTGCAACCTGTTAATGAGTGATGCAGCTCATAAAACCAGCCCTGCAAGTCAATGATAAATGAATCAGAGTCAAACTCTGCAGTTAAACATTAAAGAACGAGCTCACTGAGGTTGTTTTTCCACTCTTTTTTTTTTTTTTTTTAGGCTTTTTGAGGTCTTAATTTTCAGTAGAAGACATTAACCAGACTGCTTCTCCTGCAGAGCACATCTCACTTTTACGCAAAAGGGTTTGTGTACTTTCTCGTTCTTCCTGGGAAACTGGCAGCAGGGTGGATTATTAGCAGACAGCACCGCGGCAGTGTTTCTTAATCTTCACCCTGTTTCTGGAAGGTCTCCATGTGACAAGTAGTCTTTGTTTCTCAAAACAGAATGCGAGCCCGTCGTCTTGACTTTTAACATTTCAGTTTAGAAGTTATTCAAGAGCTGGCGGAGGAGAAATCGTCTGTAGAGGTTAACAGAAAACGATTTACAGTATAAATCAAATTGTTCTCGATACAAGTAGAAAAAATGAGCCCAAAGTTTTGTGTGTTGTAAAATTATGTCATTGAAAGTCACTCAAATCGTTTCACATTCGAAACACAGCATCTTGCCCTACTGACAGATTGTCCACCGTTTTTTTATCAAAGAAAGTATTTTAACTATATTGTCAGGAGAGACATTTTCTGGCAGCTCACAGATGCAGTGAAGCTTCAAAATCTCCTCCTGCTGGGTGCAGATTGCAGGGGGTGGACACAAGAAAACACCTGCACAGACCGTAATTTAAGGCAATAATTAGAAGATAATGAAATGAACCTATAAAGCCAGCCAAAAAAAAAACAAAAAAACAAAAAAAACCCAACACATTAAAGGATCAGCCAGTCTCAGTCACTCCGTCCCAGCCTCACCACCCTCACTGTAAACAGGACGTTGTTGACAGTGAACGTTCCCCCTCTCTGGGACTTCTCGCAAGAGCATTTATAAAAGGCCTCCACATCAAAAAAAGGCCTATTTCCAGCCCTCTCACTGAGGAGGATCTTCTCGGGGGTCGAAACCAGTTGTCGATCTGACCTATTAATAGCGTTAAGTGTTTGCACCCTGAAGGCACCCTGTGGAGGCTCTGACTGGCAGCGCTGTAGGGATATTTTTAAGAATGGGCCCCCGTTTTGTTGCTGTTGTGCACACCACTGAGGACGCACATCGGCACGCGTGGTATCCCACTGATTGACAGATGGCGGTGCTGACACCCAAAGAAATCATAGTAGTGCTCATTCTGAAGCAGTGAAGAAGAAGAAGACCTGGTTGTAAATGAGTCTGCTGTGCTGATGTTTGATGAGAAGAATGAGAAGAAAAAAAATGCACAGGAATTATTTTCTGGTCAAAACACTACATGTAAATATATCTCCTTTAACATCTTTAAAGGGCAACTCCACCAATTTAACACATCAGCACTGTTGATCATTGTTTGTCTAATCATCTTCCAAGTATATTTTGAAAGCACTGGTTCAAGATGGATTTGTGGAACAAAGGTGAAGGTACTACTAAGCCTGTGAAAACAGTTTGAGGGATCTTTGTAAAATCCTAAAAAATAACCCTGATGATTTTCTGGTGATACCACCATGGTTATCTCACTTTCAGCTTGGAAACTTCTTCTTCTTTGATATAAAATCTGTTTTAGAGACTGGAAATGTGGCGTTTGAACGATGAGCATCAACAGTGTCATGAAAAGACTATCAGGTTGCATTTTGGGAAACACAAAACTGAATGTTTTGGAGCTTGAACCAAATTACAGACTACATATTCACATATCTCTGCCTGTTCTGCTTTGAAGAAGTCCCCAAACTATGTATGGCTACATCACAAAATTAGTTTAGAATCACTTTAAAGCAGCTTAAAAAAAATGTAATTTTCACTGCGTCTGGCGCCCCCTGTGGACAAAAGCGGTACTTACACCACCTCTTCCTCACGCAAAAAGCACAGTCATTTGTTGTCAAAGCGTGTTGTTTTCAAAGTAAAACACAATGCATTTTTAATCATACTTTTAATATTTAAACACAGCTGTTTACAGGTTGTGACCTGTTTTACATGTCGACCTACAAATAACAGATGCAGTTGCTCTGTAATATTAAATATGTTGAGAGAGCTGAAGTCATCAGCATTTCCTTGTGATGTTATAAAACATCTGATGACACTTGTGAAGACCATATGTGTAGAAATAGCCAGTCCTCTCAATGATGATCTGGTTACTGTTACTGTTTATTATCTTTCCCACAAAATGTCCTAAAATGAATAATCCTCTTTGTATTACAGATCCTATCAATCCTAAAGATGTCCTAAAGGAAACAGAATGATACTGATGATCACATACTACACAAGCATGATATGGGCAGGTATACAGAGGCACTCAATACATGCACACATACAAGATTTAATTTATTATTAGAAATATAATATATATAGATTAAAAAAAAACTTCTAACTTAAAACCAACTGTACGAGTAAAGTGGTATACATAGCTGCTAGCCTAACAGTCTTGCTACAGGTTGATACAGTTTGACATTTTAACTTGGATAAATGATGATGATCTTTTGAAAGAAAGGAGTGTCGGTCCGGTGCGTCTGACCAGCCCAACAGTGTGGTGCAAGATGGCCAGCACACCACTGGTCACTGTGCCGGGCCTGGTACCAGTTTTTCTGGACGAGCTCCAGTTCTTCAACTGCTGAAACACAAAGAACTGGCTCCAGAGCAGACACTGGTCCCAAACCAGCACCGGAACCGCCTCGGTGGAAAAGGGTTAAAAGAGGCGTATTAAACTTAGACTTTTCAAAACCAGTTGAAAACTCTCTGTTGTTCACCTACAGTTCTCTTGTCTTAATGGATTATATTGATTCACAGAAGTGTTTTTTTCCAGCGGTTCCCACAGCTGCACATTTTCCATCTCTTCCTTCCCCAGTCACACCTAATTAGTGGCACCAGGTGTGTGCAGCCAATCAAGAAGGTAATTGGCGCGAGGAGAGATGGAAAACTGGTTGCAGCTTTGGACCAGCAGTTTGCACCAGTGTGCTTTTAATATGTGTGTTTTTTAACGCTTGGGAGTGGAAACACTGTCAGCAGGAGAGCAGGTGAGAGGGCACGAGGTTCACAAAGGTGGAGGTGTCACCCGCTGATTCCGTGAGTTTGTCGCCTCCTGGTGGCTGGAGGGGAGCGACACACACAGTGCGAGCAGAGAGACATAGAGAGTGGAGCACACACACACACACACACACACACGGAGCTCAGAGCATGTCGCCTCCTGTTGCTGCGCCTGACTGTGGGATCCGCCGTCGACCTTTCAGACTGTCACACACCGGCGCAGAGAGCTTGTTTTTCACGCGACCGCTCGCTACGAGCGACCCGGAGCTTTGTCGGAGTGAAGCAGCGCCTCGTCTGCTCTGAGTCCGGAGAGGGGAACAAAACCAAACAAAACCCAGGCAAGCGTCAGCGGGGATTTTTTTTTTTGGACACAACTTGGTGGAAGAAGTCCGCTCGCTGCTTTTGCTTCTGCTGCTGGCTGCTGCTGCGGGAGGAGGAGGAGGAGGAAGAAGAGGAGGAGGAGGAGGAGGAGGAGGAGGAAGAGGAAGAGGAGGCGGTTTGCTGGCGGCTGCTTTGCTTCGGAGCTGCTCGCTGAGAAAAGTGTGAAACAAGTGTCAGGAAGAGAGCAACAGATGTTTCTCGTCGATATGCGGCCGGCCGAGGAATGAGAGCAGCGGCGGCGAGGCACCGGCGGCCCTTCCAGCGGTTCTGCTGCTGCGGAGTCGGGCTGGTCGCTGTCATTTGGCTCGCTCAGGTCATCCAGGCACCAGGTGAGACCTTAATATAGACATAGAGGCTGCGCGCGCCTGCGTGCGTGCATGCGTGCGTGCACAATAATTATGATCCTATTGACACTCTTCTGATTACAGTGGACTTGTAATATCATGTTGATGTTTGTTTGACAGCCTCGTATAAAGAACTCTGCAGGTTACTGAGGAGTATGTAAAGTGTGCACACGACATGCATGTTGCATTTTTAGATGGATTTACAGACACTGGTGTGTGTGTGTGTGTGTGTTTGCTATGAAAAGAGCCAGACTTGCTCCCCTGGGTTTGAATGGAAAAAGGGGGGGGGGGAATTAAATATGATGGTGTAAGAGCACATGAGGAACCACAGAAGAAGATCCAGTCAAAAGGAAATGAAATTGCAAGAAATAGTTCCCCCCCTTGCACAATCTGAAACTGATAAAACTGTTATTGCTCTCAGCAAAATTTGAATCTGTGGAAAATAATGTGTCGTCCATGTTTTCAGAGCACAAAATGCAAATCTTCATCTTCATTTGGATCTATGGATGTGTGTGTGTGTGTGTGTGTGTGTGTGTGTGTGTGGAAATGTTTGCTGTGAAATGCACAGACGCTACTGTTAAAAGCTTCTGTTCCTCCACCCGTCATCCTTCTAGTAGATCAAACATCCAGTTGTCTAAGTAAGAGAGAATGCAGACACGCAGAGGTTTTTTTTCTGATGCCTCATCTCCAAAGTAACAAACCTCTCCGACCCTCTGAAGCGCCCTCATTAAATCTAAAATATTCAAATCTTGTTATTTTTTTCTCTAACGTGACTGACTGCCAGCCTCCTCCTCCTCCTCCCGTCCTCCTGTTCACACTGCAGGAAAAGGTGACAGGCTGCCGATTATATAAAGCAGACCCAAATTGTGGCGTGTATAAATCCAATCACCGGGGGATAAGTTCAGTTGTGGGCTATTGTGGATCCACCAGGCGTTCATTGGACGTTTTTTATCTTTTCATCCTCAGAGGAAGATACCGTATTTGACATCAGATCATTAACGCTTTTTGTGGCTCCCTGAATAAGACCGCCTGCCTTTTTTTCTCAATTTATGCGTTTTCTCAGACCATTGTTGGCTGATTTCTCCAGCAAGATAATTCCTCATCAGCCGTGACAGCAAAATTAATTGTAAAATACTAAACGTGGTGAATACAGAACACCTGTAAGATGACATGCATAGTCGTGGACGTCACATTGGATTTCATTATGATTCAAGTGAACATATACGTCTGCCTTCTCCCTGAAATAATCCAGTATTATGCACCAGACCCATCCGTTATCTCTCCTGGTAATAAGTGAAGTTTGAGTCAGATGCTTCAGTATTGCGCCTAAAGGCATCACACTCACACACACACACACACACACACACACACACACACACATGCCTCCCACCCTTCAGCTCATTATCCCCTCATCACCTCCGCTGTCGTGGTCACAGACCGTCACACACACTCATCAGCTGCTTCAGCACCAACGTTTTTTTGTTTCTTTACGAGTGAACTTTTGGTTTTGTTCCGCGTTGGGCAGTATTGCGCGCTGTCCTTTCTGTTGAAGAGTGTCCCGGTGAATGAGCCGTGTCATTAATATTTATACTTCACCTTTAAATTATGAGTGTTGCCATCGAGCAGAAGAGGTTTTTTGAATCGAGACCAAGGTCGCTCAACTTAAACCGTATAAAAAGCACCGGGGGGGAGGAGGCAGAGCAATGCGGTCTGCTGTGTGTAACGTCGACAGGCCGCTTACTCTCACAATATGTGGAAAATATGACACATACTGAGGCATCCTGGATAACGCCGCTCTCACAACCATTTAAGGATGTAATGATCCGACGCTCGCTATCAATATTGTTCTGATTCTGGCAAAAAAAAAAAAACTCATGGTGTTATGACCGAGCCGTAAAGGCAACAATCTCCAAGAGCAAACTCCATTCAGATGTCGACAACGCAGAGCTGATAACGGATTAACTCGGCACGTTTCTGTGTTGAAGGTGACCATGTTCCATGTTGGCAAACTACACTGGTCATCATTTTCATCTCCAAGAATGCTAAATATTTTAGAAAAGGCAGCTGAAACATAAGATCCCCCGTGATTAGCATCGAGCTTAGCATTGACAGATGTTTGACTCGTACAAAATAAATATGATCTTTTACACGTGATACTAAACCTGCAATAAGTGTTTTGCTTTCTTTCTTTCTTTTTTTTTGGCTAGAAACAAGCTTTTTTTTTTAAGCTGATATAGTGAACAGTTGCTTATTGAAACATCCAGCAGGCATGAATCAAATTGTCATTACAAGTCATGTTTGACTCTCCTTTTTAGCGTCTTCAGCTGCTAAATGTGCAGACTTACCCTGGCTGAAATCACTAACTATCCACTATACGGTCGACTATACAGTACAGTGTGTCCGACAATGCATCATGAAAAGTAGTGTGCAACCAATAGTCACTAACCAAGGATTGGATACCATCACGCATCGCGCTGGAGGGAAACAAAATGACTAAAAGTTTTTTGTCGTTTGACCGTTGAGCTCAGTATATCGTCCTCTAAGTAGAACTCTGTAGGTGGTGAGGAGGAGGAAGTGATGAGTGGGTGAATTCAGACATCACTTAGTCAGGTATGTAACATAATGATTAAGTTAATGTACTTATTATGTATTTATTTTAACCTGAACCGTGAGCTTTACCTGAACCTAAGCAAGACGTTTTAGTACTGCAACTTAAGTGAGCTGCAACAATTTCACAGTGTTAAACCACAGGACGACAAAGATCCATGACGTGTCGCTGGTACTCTCAAATGTTCATACGTTGTTTTGGGAGTCATTGACAATCAACATTTTTTTCACATGCATGTAGCAGTGATCCATTATTAATGTAAAAAAATATATATACTGTACATACTACTATTTCTAGAACACCCTCCAATGGGGATCCACCCAGAGAGTTAGATGGGCTGAAATTTGGCCAATTTTTCCACAAATGTGCACAAACACTGGTGTTCAGAGAGCAAATCTTTGAACCATCAGAGCTCCATCAGCATGCTTTATTATCATATTGGTCCTTGAAAGTGAAAAGTTGAATTGTGCCATACAAGTTTACACACTAAATAATGACAGCAGGAGCAAGAGACGACTTAGTTATAGTATAGTTCAGATAAAGCGTCTGAACTACACTATACTACACAAACTGCATGTTTTATTGTTTTACTTCTTTTGGGGAGGAAGCTCTGATAGCACTCAGAATCCTGATTTGAACATTTGAAGATTTTGCAGTTTAGGTGTTTGTGTTTTTTTTCTACTCTGAACGTGGTCCTCTCTACGGTCAGGTGTTATGTAACTGTGATTTAGATCTCATTTAAGGTCAAATCAAATGTGCATCACCTCTCTGTTTACTGCAACTCGACACTGACTAAGTGTTCAGTCTGAATGTCAGCGGAGGTCTGGAAGGACTTGCTCCGTTATCTACGTGGAAATGTAGCTCAGAGTGTTGGACTGACGTCCAAATATTATTTTTATAAAGTATAATCAACAGACTCGGGTTTCAGATGCAGCCGTGCTCACCTGCATTGCCACTATTGAGGATTTTCACAGTCAGAGACATTTACTACCACAGGCTACAGTCGTGCCCTGTGGAGGCAGTGGACCTGTTTGGGGTAAGACCTGAGGAAGCCGGTCTGTCCAGTCGATGTGTGATTGATGGGATCAAATGTCTTGTTTCTGCTGAAGACTTGAGGCAACAGCGGTTTGTCTTTCCTGAAGGGGACAGATGATAGTGTATGGCTTTCCATGATTTCTTCTTTCAGGCCACGTTAAAATCAAATAGATGCTATTTAAGGAATTTGAAGAAGTAACATCATTTGGTTCATGGAATTCGTTAGATTTTGACTCAAAAAACTGTGATAAAAATCTCCACGTTACGCATTAGGAGATATGTGACGCAGCTTGGAGCTTCTTCACTGTGTGCATTGTTTTACTGCAGAGAGATGAATCATGAATGATGTTATTTACACTTAACATCGCAGTATTTACACTCACCTTTCTGCACTCAGCCAGCGTGTTTATGTTGAGGAATGTGGCAGCAGGATTAAGATATTTCCATACAAACACCACATTTCATGTTTCATCAGCTTCCATCGCTGATCCTTCTGGAGTCTCTTTCCCTTCATGTTTACATCTGAGGCCTTCAGCAGACTGTCTTATCTAGAGGAACAATCACTTGAACAGTAAAGTTAGAGGATCGCCAAAGTTATAAGCAGCTTCTAGGTCAAAGGTCAGGGTCAGAGTGACGAAAGTGTTGCTAAGCGCACAGACAGAGTGTGACTTTTGTGATATTCGGGTCCAGTGTGAAAGTTTAACAGCGGAGTTGTAAACATGATAGATGTTATAACACCTTTTTATGAAGTGAAACATTAAAGAAAAAAAAAAGCAAACTGGCTATCTGACGCTGCACAGGCCAAATACTTGCTGTCGTTTAGGCTGTCATCGACTAACTAAATTGATCACAGGGCGAGAGGTGCCAAGATCAGTGCGGTTTACCACCCCGGCTAAACAGTTTCCTGGGGACAAGCTGTTTAGCTTTAGCAACACCAGAACCCTCAAACTAACTGAAGGCCTGGAGGGGATTCAGGTCTGGCAGACGAGCAACACACGAAGGCTGGATCTACAAATGCATGGACTTGCCAAGTATTATTTAAGGAGTCTATTTATGTTTGAATTGATTAAGTCATTACTGTCAGATGAGCCTTAGGTTACATATAAAATAGACGCCGTCTTGAAGAATGTGTTGCCTTGTTGTATAAGTAATTTATGTCGCACTTTATTCTTGCTGGGAGTTGGTGCTTTCTCACTATCAGGGCTTCAACTAAACCATATTTACAGCAAAGGATAATTTATCTGCAAGTTTTGAGATTGATTAATTCATCATTTAAAGGCAGAGTGGTGTGAGAGACATTATAGTCCCGTCAGTAATCCCCTCTTTTTTTTTACCGTATGCATTGTTTTCTGCAAATTAACCTGAATACAGTTACTGTTACTGTTTGTTTATATCCTAACAATGTAATCCTGACACATGTATCCCATTACTCCCCAAGTCTGTTTAAAGGTAAAGGTCATTTTCCAGACCCCACTGTGATGTCTTCTATTTGATGTTGTTGTGTCTAAAAACAGTTCAAAACCCAACCAGCTACAATAAAACATTCAATTAATCAGTTGTTAACGCTGCTTATTCGCCTGTTATGTTAGTCACTTTAGTCATCTGAACCATTGATTAGTCAACTGATCATGGCACCACTAGCCATAAGCCGTGTTTTTGAAATATTCAATATTTCTCCCTCAAGGGACTTCATAAGCTCGGAGTGGACAACAAAATAACATATGACGATATTTTTGACCAAACGCCTGTGACAATATTGTGGGGGTGACACAAAATATTTGCATAATGGGATTTTTGATCAATAGTCATCAGTAATGTGAATATAGTGAGTGAAATACAAGTATTAAAACAAGTAGAACCGGCTGTTAAGTTGAGAAAATGACATCAATTTACTGTTATGAAACCAGGGTAAGACAATATTTCTCGTAATATTTTGAATAGATTGTCTTGACTTAATAACGTACAAATCTGGAAAAAGACACAGAATAATCATTGTAGTTTTTGTTTCCACTGAGACGAGTTGTGTCGTAAGTGTCAGAGACTTCTCCTAGTTGTAAGTGTGAAAACGTTGCAGAGCCATCTGTGGCAGAGACCCATTTGAATTTCATACGAGTCGAGCTCCTCTTGATGCCTCGACATGAAAGCCGCCATGTCTTCTCTCAGCCACGACCGCTGCCCTCTCGAAATGGGCTCATTGAGCTGGAAGGTACAAAGGGACACTACAGCGCCTGGCAATCACGAAACGCATCACAGACACCAAGCTGCCTCATAAATAAGTGTGCAGTGCGTAATAACAGCCTCTCTATCTTCTCACCGCTTGTTGGAAAGATCTCTGTGGGTGGCGGAGGAGGATATCTTAATTTTTTATTTTTTTTTTTCCTGTTGGAGAGATGATGAGACAGACCGATCCGTGGGGAGTCCCTTGGCTGTCGCTGTAGTAAAGCCGTAAAAACTGAAACCCACACAGAGATTAGTGATTGAGGAATGAAATGCAGAGCTGAAACACACACCATAAAGATTTCAGTGGTGATGGCTCAGAACAGCTGACGGCAGCATGGACTGAATTACTGAACATGCTTCTGTCTCCCAGAGCTAGAAACATGAAACTACAGTCACTTGAGTTAAAAATAACACTGGAGACAATTACTGCATCGATAGTAAGAGTGGCAACAACAAGACTTTTTGATTTAAAGATTTAATGATGTTTGTTTCATATTTTGTTCAGTTGATGACTTGCATTATCCCAAATGTTTCCAGATAAGCTCAAACCCAGATAAAGTTTAGACAATATAAACATCAATATAAACAAGTATTAAAAAATCCTAACAACAAGGATACAATATATACAACCAGATGAATAGAAAAAAAAAGTTCTCTAGGACATGTTTAAAAAAAGTAAAGTATAGAAAAGTGATGAAATGGGTAAACAGAAATACACTGACACACCCAAGTAAAGTGTTCAAAGTGTGTTAGCACCATGAATCTGATGTCAGCACAAACCCCAAAAATGTTCAATTCACCTTTTTTTATATAGAAAAATTAATTTAGCGAGATTAAGTGAGATACAGGAACCAGTTAAAGCAGCAGTATGTAGAAATTGGCATTATGTGGGATTTGGCGCATCCAAAATCATGACGTTGAGATCAGTGTTTGATTTCCCTTGTGTCCACCTGTTCATCTAAACATGCATCGGCCGACTGTTTAAAATCATGTGTATGCTGTTATAATATGTTGTGATTAGGATCCTGACTCCTCGTACATCGTGGAAATTGACAAAATTATGTTTTTTTCCTCTCAGTTACATTACATTGCCATCAGTAAACAGCAGACGCTGTCTGACTCTCTCACTGGAGGGGAGGGATGCTGTTTTCTAGGGGGAAAGTTCACTGAAGTCTTGTTCTCGTGGTGACTTTTTTCAATACGAGTTGCCAGAGACAGTAACTACAACAACACTGTAGTGCAAAGACATGCTGAGTTCAAGTGATTTTGCTCTGAATTGCGCCTGGCTCTCTGCCGGTGACAGACGCTGTTTTTTGAGCAGAAATGTGACGAAGAGTCAGTAGGACAGACACGATAACAGACACTTATCCACGCAGAACTACTGTATTTTTTTTTTTCCTCATGTAAGTTTCCAAAGACACTACCAGTTACCACATTAGTCTTGTTTTGTCCTATAATGTTGCTGTGTAGGTAATTTCTCTTTAATTTGAAGGATCTGTCTAGCTGTCAGACTCTGAACACCATCAGATCGATACATCCCTGATGTGCGCTTCCGGCTTTTCCAGTCACACAGACGCCGGCTCGCCTCTGTTGCGGCTCTGATACGACCTCCAGAGTATCGGATCAGAGCCGCAGTGAAACTGTCCCCCCTCTCGGTGCATGATTCACACACTGAAGAGGCAGAGTGAATGGTGCTGGAGACTAAAAGATACCGTACCATCAAAATGATTTTAAAGCTGCTATTTAAGGTGAAAAGTAACTTAATGGTGCTTTAGTGTTAAGTATTTTGCTTTGATAAGGACTAAAATGACTAAAGGATCCCAAGAAGAGTTTATGATGAACAAAGTAATCAACATGATAAAAACCACTGTTAGTGGATCACCGAGCTTTAAGCGTGAGTGTGTGTGGCTGCTTCTGCACTGACGTGACTCCGGTGTTGTTGTTTTTTTTAACAGAGACGGAATCTTCTGGGCTTCAGCCAGGCGTGAACGATGGGATGCTGCGATGGACTCGCAGGCTGATGCAGGAGAAGTCAGACAACCAGAGCCTGGATCAGCCCCGAGCAGGTGAGTCACTCCTCTGTCTGTACCTGGATAGATGCCGTCTGTTACCCCGGGTCAGAACAGCAGAACTCCCCCAGACTGTCTGCTGCACCTCCGTATCGTTCAGTGTGGGGGTGGGCGATACTGACACTATCTGCTGTCACAGCGGGTGTGTGATGTTATATCACAGACAGGGACATCTTATTTGTTAACTATCCTGTGAACGCAGCAACTGATGGATGCGGACGATTCATCACATGATACAATAATGCTATTAATACATCACAGTCATGGTATACACTCAGCGGCCATTTTATTAGGAACCACTACAAATGCAGTCGTTTACTAGATTCTACCTTCATGAAGTTTATGTTTAGTTTTTGTTTCAGCTTAATGGTTTTAGAGCTGTCTGGTCCTGTTATCTAACTCACCCTGACTGATATAAATGGGTTGGACAAAATAATAGAAACACCTGGCAGTATTTAATATTGTCAAAATTACCATGCCTAAATTTGGTCTCTGTAGTATTTAGGATTTGGAAGTTAAAAAACGGCCAACAAGAATTGTTGTAGTGTAGGTTTCAGGAGTGCATTTGTTGTTGTAGTGTGTTTGTGTGTGTGTGTGTGTGTGTGTGTGTGTGTGTGCAGGTAAATGAGGAAGTTCGAGTGTGCGAGAGATTCCTGCCTCTCCCCCTGCAGGTGATCTGAAAGGTCATGCGGACAAAGCGTTGCGTTATTTGTCAGGAGCGACTAGTCAAGTCAAAGCTCATGCACCGAAAAGACGGGGCTCGTGAGGCGAGGCTGCCTGGGTGAACATCAGATCAGATTTTCTAAGGTGGTCTGTCTTTAGCAGATGCCAGGTTACTTTCCTCAGCGCATCGTACTTTGTGCAGTTTGGACGGATCCAAAGTGCTCCTCATGAAATTGTTCCCGAGACATGCAGCCAATCGACAGCCATAATCAGACCTCTGTTTCTCTGGTTTCCCAGGCTGATTAACTGGCTGGCTGACATGAGCCGCATTCATCACAGCTGACAGTTTTATTATTAAAAATTCAGATCGGAGAGGAAATCTCTTTATTGTTCTGTGGGGAGAATAGAGCAGAGTAGATAAAATAACATGCCCGCAATATGAAAAAGCTCCTGCCGCTCTGACAGAATACCATTCTGTATCTTTGGATCATTCGCATTGACTTTAAAGGGTGTGCTGATATTAGGCTGTCAGTCACAGAGCTGTATTGTATGCAAACTGCATGGCCATTGTAGATGTCAGAGTGCAAATTTTCAGGCTTACTGTCACAGAAATAAATGCAAATCAAGTTTTGATAATATACCATGCAAATGGCCTGTTCAGAGTGCACTCATAAATACTGCTCTGTCTACAAAGCGTGTGCGACCTAAAAATACACACACACACAATGAATCATGTCAGGCTTTTAAAAATAGATTTATGTGAAAGACGCTTTCTCGACGTCTCCTGCAGGCAAAGACGTCTGCATGCTGCAGTCTCCCCAGAACTTTTAGAATATATTTGATTCATCACAGCAGTTGGAAAAGATCAGCATGTCAGGGCATCCTAATTTATTTTGCAAAATGTTTACATAATGTGCATCTGGCACTCCGCTGTTCCGTTCGTATCTAAGGTTCGACTTATAATCCTGCATTCACATGATTCCCCGTTGGTCTAAAGTCATTCTTCTGACTTCGATGTGTTCATGAGCTTTTAAGTCGCAATGTGCAAACAAGACGAAGGCTACAAAGCAGATTTTCTTGTATTTTATTGCTTGGACCCTTTCAAGCTGTTTGAACTTTAAAGCTTTATAATACAGTGATTTTTGTCCCAGACTTGCTGTTGCATCACTACGTCCCCTAAAATACTGATAGCAGGACTTATCATCAGCGTTATGCCTCATTTCCACATAGCTCTATGTTGGTATGCAAGTTCTTTAATTTCTATATGAACCTCCGTGAACCTTGTCAACCTCAGCACTTCTTTGTCGCCATGAGTTATTAGTCCTGTGTTTGCCTCAATAAAGCTCCATGTCCATACAAAAACCAAGGAAATTAGCTTCTCCCACGTTTTGTGTTGATGTTTCTGTACATCCATGAAGAAACTAAGTGTACATCCATCATGACGGACACAGAAACTGTGGGAAACAAAACGTTCATGATGATGAAACTCTGATCTGGGTCACTCTACATGGACACCATCCAACGGTTACAAGCTAATATCTAATAAATTGAATAAAATGAATCAACCGAGCTTTTGACTTGCTGCTGACGTTCATCCATCATGTTTCTCTGCAGATGACATCATAGTCTCCAAGCTGTTTGCCAACATCCAAAGTTTCTGAGTTTTTCCAACTCGATGGGTCATTCACATGAATTTTCTCAGTGGATAACTAGACATGCAACATCTGGATTCTTTCAGCCAGTACAGATAACCGATAATTACTTTTAACACAAAAGTGTCAGATTTTCATATATTTCTTTAAAAAGTAGTTCAAAATGTAAGTGAGAGAGGCTCAGATGTAGTGACAAAGACGGATGAGTTCATGTTCTACTGCTCTAGTAAGATTTCTTGTTGACTTTCCTCCTTCACTCTGAGCACTTGTGGAACATGTATTGAATATTCCAGTTGTGTTGTTACATTCTGCTTCTTTTACAACTACTACCACAACTACTTATTCTTCTTATCAAATAGATTTTCCCATTTAATATATCATCATCCTGTTATATATCGTGCATCCCCACCGAGAACCAGCTTCTCCAACTATTCTGACACCCCATGAATGCACCAAGATGCTTGTTTATTTCAAAAGTGTTACATTGGTTTCAAGTAATGTATGGATATTATATCACTGTCATGATATGAGAGTATTCAGTCTTTTGGATGTCATTAAATCAGGATATGTCATAAGCGTTGTATTTTCCTGCTTTTAAAGGCTGCAGTACAGTGAAGTGATGTATGTTCTGTTTTAACCTGATTGTTCTCATGGGTCTAATATGTTTTATCCACTTACTCATCATATTCACATTGCTGATGATTATTGATTTAAAAATCCCTTTGTGTCACGTGTCATTTCACTTTCATTGTGAAAGTGTTAATAGTCATCCCTACAATAATGTCGCAATTTCATTATCGACAATTCCCCGGGTCAGTGAAACAGAGTTGACACATTGCAGGCACCACATATCCTCGTTTTTTTTCCATACAGACTCTCTTCTTCATTTGCTCTTCATTTGTGTTTCGCTACCTGAGAACACACCTCAACCTTCATTGAGTTCCTGGTTTGCAGATCCCCCTCATTATCTCTCACAGAGACACAAGCATACTGTGCGTCGGACGCTCCGCTGTGGTAATACACTGGAGACAGGCTGTCGAACAAAAGGCTGGACAGGTTAGAATAAGACACACCAGTGAGCGCGGCTCCAGGCTCGGGTTGCTGCCCTCTTCCTCAGCAGGCCGTCTGACAGTGATTGCATAATCTGTGGTGTGATTAAAAAGCCTGCCCTGGACCCCGGGGGATATTATCGTGGGGAGTGCACAGTAATGTCCAGCCCCAGGCTCTTCTTTCCCTCTTCTCATCCCTCCGGTGCTTATAACAGGATGGAGACGGTGTTACCCGCCTTCAGCCTTGGAGAGCGTTGTTGCTAGGCAACTGAATGCTAAATTTTGAAACCCAGACAATTCTGTCTTTCAAGCATTAAAAGTGCAAAGCAAGGAACTAAAAATAGATGGCGAGGAGAGGGGCGGCAGGGGCGGACAAATCCAAATGATGCAAATGAAGTAAATGGCTCATATTATGCGTGTGTCGTCGAGGATTGTTATGTTGTTTATTTTGGCATGCGACAGTCAGCTGAGAATAGTATTTTTCCACAGCCATGTTTTGGGGGTTTTTGTGGGAAAGCGTTGAGAAAGAGAAGCTGGCAGATAATCTGACAGAAACTGTTTTGGACTTTTTATCAGGGCAGTCAGATTTTGGATGCCACGCAGAGCAAACAGCAGTCAACTGGAGCGTCTTGTGGATCCTGCCAATGCTCTTTCCCTCTCCATCTGCAAAAGTGACTCCACATTAATTAAAACACTGAGGTTAAAGCTGAATGTCATTCTTTAAAAGAGATGATCCAACAAGCTTCATCCAAAGAAGTTTTTCTGTTGTTGTCGTTCACCGCAGTGCAGCGTGATGTTTAGTGTTTTTTATTGATGGGCGAGATGGTTTGAAGCGCTGCCGTCGTTTCATGAGCGCCGTATTCAAACCGCCTCAAAGGAAAGCAAATCAAAGAGCAAATGCATAATTGAATTTACATTACACACGTAGATGAAATATTTATTTTTTGA
Source organism: Acanthopagrus latus (assembly GCF_904848185.1). Lineage (NCBI taxonomy): Eukaryota > Metazoa > Chordata > Actinopteri > Spariformes > Sparidae > Acanthopagrus > Acanthopagrus latus. The sequence continues at coordinate 7,849,468 of NC_051051.1, forward strand.
TTCTTCATGAAAAATGCAGGCTTGTTGCAGCGGCCTGTGTGTGTGTGAGGCCAGTTTGGTGGGTGCACGGTACGACATTACTCGGCGTGCCAGTCGATAGCGTAGCTTGACTTCAGGACACCCCGCAGACTCTCAGATCGATAACATTACTCTGCCCCACCCCCCTCGTTCAGCCACACTGAAGCCCCCCACGCTGCAGCTGATCGACTCAGAGCGCTCAGCTTCTCACATCATCAGCGCTGGTTTCACTTAGTGGAGATTTCACTTCTAGTGCTTTCTGAAGAATTTGCTGTGTGTTGACCTTTTTATATTTGACGATCTAATCTGCTGCAAAGGCTTTATTGATCCGGGCCCACATAAAGTACACGTATAAGAAAGGATCATCATCTGTTCAGAACACTAGAACTGATATTGATGCTATATTTGTTACTTCCTGATACTTTGCACATCTTATTTTCCTTTTTTATATTTTTATATTGTACTTTTTCACCGTAAAGTAGCCGCTTCACAGTCCTGTTGATAGTGCACTGTCTTATAATAGAGCGAATGGTGTCTATGTACCTATATAAGGGAAGGATCACAGTGTTACATTGATGTTTACTTCAACATACAAGTTTTAAAACACAACAATGTTTTGACGTGAGTTTTGTTTGTAGGCAGCACCTACGTTACGTCTGACACATTGTTACAGACCTGGGATTTGTATTTACGACTGTGGTGTTGCGCTCAGAAAACTGTGGAGAAGAAGCAGCAGCTACGAGTTTTTACACAACAAATTTTATTTAGCTATAGAATGATAAATCAACAGTACCAAATGCAAAGCTTTTTTGCCCTAAGGTGTGCATAAACTACAGCTTAGGAACTTATTTTTAACAAAAATGTTAAATGATCAGTTATAGCATCTGGTATCAGCCAGGAAAAGCAGGTTAGGATCTCTTCTCATTATCAGCTGAAAGCATTCCTAATTATTATGTGATCAAAGTTACACCAAACTAAACAACCTGGTGGATGTCCAGCGGCAGAAAGAAACTGGTTACAGTGTTTTATAATTGCTGTAAATGTTGAAGTGGACTCGGCTGAAAGCTAATAAAGTTTTATGCAGCAGTCCCTCTGTGTACGGACTGGAAGCAGATGCATTAGGCTTAATTTACGCTTTGCATCTTGACAAACAGCGTTCCATTTTAACTCGGGGCCTCTTGGCTTTTATGATGTTGCACGGTTAATATGATTTTCCACCAGTTGTTTTCTGTTCTAACATAGCACTGTCTTTTTCTCTTCCTCCCAAAGTTCAACAAAGAAAGCAACCAACTGATAATCTGTCTTGGTAGTTTTCCATATCTGCTTATTAACAGATGGGCAAGAAGTGAAGCCAGCATAAAGTTCCAGATATTAAATCCAGAAAAAAAGGAAACAAATAGACTGTTTATTGAACAATCCTGCTGGCTAAGAAAATGAAAGAATTGCCGAACATGTAGACAATATCTTGGTTGTCGTGGTAAACTGTTGGGCAGCATATGAAGTAAACAACCTTCAGCTTTAATCCACTTTGTGTAAACATGTAGTTTACAAGCAGTACTATTTCAGATTTTTGCCTTTTTTTTAGTGTCATCTTTTCTGTTTTTCTTTGAAAGTTCAGTCAGCAGTTCAGTTTTTCCTTCTTTTCAATGGAAGATTGTTTAGGGGAACAAATCTTAATCAGAACATCCTTAATTGATTTTCACGATTGTTTTCACCACGTCTTCCAAGTATCCACCATTCTAGTTTCAAACAGCATTGTGGGGACCTTATTCCTCTCTGAGGACATTTATCACCTTTCTCACTTTGTATAAGGATCCAATTAATATTGTAAATGTTATTTTTTGAGTTGGAATCTCTTTACCAAAGCTACCTATTGTACCTTTTTAATCAATTTTTCCAGACGATAGTCCATTTCCGATGAACAGAAAGTGCTGCCCCTCATGATTTACAGCAACAGTTAGTGTGTAATAAATGCCAGAGGCTTGAGGATGTGAAGCGTATTCACACTTGTGGATGATCTACTAGAGGGTCCGAGTACTTGTAGGAATGACACAAAGACGTGTGAGCTGCTGTGACGACTGTGACCGACACGACTGGATGAGAGTTGTGGGAGCATGTTGTAATTCTGACTGAGCACAGAGAGAAGTGACGTTATTGGTCAGAGTAAGGGACTGTTGTATTGTCAGAGTAACTGCACATCAACAGCACAAATCTTTCCTCAAATCACTGAGGCTCACTGCTCGACCTCTGATTACAAAACTGCGACTCTGTCAAGCCGATGCCACATCTGGCTTAAATCCCTGATTCGGGAAGATGCAGATGTACGATCATCTTCAACTGGGTCAGTTTAGTTTGTGGTCTGGTCTCGTGAAACCAAGACATAAAGAGTCCTGGCAAAGCACATTCCTGTCCAGCAGCCCTCAGCGAACAAGTCCACTGTTTCTGTTTCTACGGCGTCTTCTCCCCCTCCCCTCACTCTCTCAGACCTCTCCTGAGGGTTTGTAAGGAAAAATAAATATTTTTAGAAATTGCGGTCCAGAGCTGCTGTCACGCCTTTTTTTTTTTTTTTTCATTTTTCATAAACCCTAACCATGGGAAACACAAATTCACCTCCCCCTTTCTCACTGTTCACGCAACTGCCTTGCCTTTGGCTTCCTACTGCCACCCATGAAAAAAAAAGCAGCCCCCAGGGAGAGGGTCTACATAGCAACAGCCTTCACCAGAGCAACTCCTCAAAGCATCCATCTGAGCTACACATTGCAGCGTTTCCACCGACAGAACAACCTGAGAGTGTGTGTTTTTTGGGCAGAGAGGAGATACGGGGGCTTCCGGGAAGAAGAAATTAAGCCGGAGAGGGAGCACAGATGTCCAACAGCTGATCGGCCTGACGGGGCCGCCTGAGAAGACGCACACGTTGCAGCTTTGCATCCAGACTCCCTTTTTTATTTCGTGTGATAAAGATGGCAGAAAGTTTACATGCTAAGCCTCGATGACTTAGTGGACGAGGCACTCCGGGCAACAACAGCTGGCACACAGACAACAGAAAACAGGGACCTGCCAACCTCCAGGAACTTACTTCAACTCGCACAAGATGCACGAGAAGCTCTTTATGGCACAATAAGCATCCTGACAGGCAGTGCAGCGCTCAGGCTCAGAATGTGTAAACATCGCTGCACAAACATTTACATTTTCTAACAGAATGTAGCCAAATTACTGTCCCCTCCTCAGGACCATATGGCCTGCTCCTCCTCCTCCTCCTCCTCCTCTCTCCCTGACACATCGGTGTCAGAGATCAAATCTCATATCCCCGATCACAAGGGACCCTTCTCTTAATCCACGCAGTCTGTTGTTCAGTTTCGATGCAGCCGCCGCCGTGCAGCGCACATCGTGACGGCTGCACCGTGCTCATTGTGTGCCTGTCGACCCCACAGTTGTCTCACACAGCAGAGGAGCTATTAATAGCTCCATGCTCCCCAGTAGTTTAAATTCATCCAGCGCGGCTCAGAGTTGTAAATTGGAGCTGCACCACACTCTCGAGGCTCTCTTTTGTAACGTTGAGGGAACAGAGGGAAGCTAAGCTGTCATTAACGGCTTTTTTTTCCCCCTCTTCTTTTCTTTGACGCTCGAGGAAGGGCAGGAAGCAGCTGCCAGTTTCACTTCCTGTCTCACACTTTAGTCACGACAAGCAGTGAGTGCGTCTGCTGGTTGTTGTGGCCGTCTGAAAGAAATGATATCTGATATCATGACACAGAGGATGACAAAACACACTTTGTGTCTTTTGAGTTTGTTTTGAAATCCTTGGAGGCCATTTGAAAGTGAAGCATTGTAATTTCAGATCAGAAGATCGAATAGACACGAAGCATATCATTATAAAAAGTCTACCCAGAATAAGTCATAAGCAAGAGGGCAATATGTAAATTAAGTCACACTTCTTACGTAAATGAAAGGAAACATTTTATATTCTTTACTGCCAGGTCAAGATTCTTAAAACATCTCATAGACTCTTTGTATCAGCTTGATGATCATCCGTAAATTGATGTTGATGCTCTGCAGCCTGCAGAACCTGTTGCCAGAGAGACTGATGGCAGCAATAGAGCTGCAACAATGAATGGATTCATTGACTATATTCCAATAGAGCCCGACCAATACTGGATTTTTGGGGCCGATACTAAGATTAAGGGGGTTAGAATACCAGATATCGATATATTAGCTGATATTCTTATATAGACAGTGATCCAACATGTGTTTATCAGACACTTGTGATGAGGATACAGGATCTTTTACCTCCTAACAGTTTATCATCCAAAATGATGTCAATGCTCTGTTACAGTAAACTTCACGTGGAATTTGTAAATTTCATCTTTTTTCTGCACAATGTTATAAAAAAATGAAAAACTGGCACATATCACACAACATATATGCCGATACCGATGTATCTGTGATAAGCTGATATCGCCAATTTATATTTTATTTTTATTTATAAAAATTGCTTAATTGATGGACGACTGTGGCTGAGGGGTAAAACCAGCGTCTTGTTGTCGCAAGGTCACCGGTTTGATTCCCCTGGTCTGCATGTCGCAGTGTCCTTGGGCAAGAGACTGAACCCCAAACTGTTCCTGATAACCTTGCATGGCAGCCACCACCATCAGTGTATGAATTACTGTTGCTTTGAACAGAGGCGTCTGCTAAGTGCCCTAATATGTAAATGTACTTGTCTTACAAAACTTACAACACTGGTGAAGCTTTGGCCCTGATGATCATTCTTTATGTCATTGTGTTATGGTATCACACAATTTGTAATAACCTTATATAGTCCTGCCACTTCACTGTAAAGCTCACAGAGTTTATAGAGTTTATAATCAGTTATGATACACTGGAGCAGTTATATGTGTGCATAACTGGCTCAGCTGTGGTAGTTATGAAGTGCTGTGCAAACACTGGCATGAAGGTCTTATAAGCATGATGAACGCAGAGCTCATAATACAATATGTCACCCACTTATACCTCTTAAACCTTGTTGTAAGTCGCATGCAGGATTATAAACATCATTAACTCGGGGCAGTGAAATGTATTTTTTATCTGGGAACATGTTTATCATCACGTCTGTCCTCCTCGCAGCCATCCATGAGTTTCCAGAGGACATCTTCACCAAGGAGCAGAGGAAGAAGGGGGCAGTGGTCCTGCATGCTCTCTGTGTGAGTATTTTCTCTCTGTATTCATGTCCTGGACTCATCACGCTAAGAGCCTGACAGAGTTAGAAGCAGCATATATTACAAGCCAAGAGTTACACAACTTATTTACTTTACTTCACTCCAGGCCATCTACATGTTCTACGCTCTGGCCATCGTTTGTGACGATTACTTTGTCCCTTCCCTTGAGAAAATATCTGAGGTGAGGAGACGGCATCAACCAGCTTTCAAGTAGAGTTTCCTTAATCTAACAAATCACAAAGTGATTCATCTGATTTTAATCTGGATTGTGTATTTTTTTTAATCTTTCAGAACCTGCAGCTCAGTGAGGATGTGGCCGGGGCAACGTTTATGGCAGCAGGAAGCTCTGCTCCGGAGCTTTTCACCTCTCTCATTGGTTAGTTTGTCAGCCAGTCAAGACCAAGTAGTAGTTGTTGCGAACAAACAAATCCTTTTCAATTATCATTTACATTTTTTCAGAGAAATGCTAGAAATCTAAAGTCTTCCCAGCTTCTGCAGTGCCAGAACCATCCAGGAGATGTCAGCAGAGTCCTGAAAGGGGATTTTATTAAACATTTCCATTTAGGTTTTTTCTTGGAGGTTAAAGACAAACAGCTGGATGATGTGGGTCAACAAAAAGATGACAGTTTTTTTTTCTCTTACCTGAAACCAAACAAAGCCAGACTGTAACTACACACATCTGACTTCCTCCCCTCCCTCTGTCCCTCCCTCTGTGTCCTCCACCCTCAGGTGTCTTCATCACTAAAGGAGACATTGGACTCGGCACCATAGTTGGCTCGGCTGTCTTCAACATACTGGTCATCATTGGCCTGAGTGGGATCTTTGCAGGCCAGGTATGGAAAACTTTTACCAGCATCTTGCATGCAGTTGTTCCTGAAAGAACAATATCGGGCGCACAAGTGGCAAGATTTAGAAAAATAAAACTGACCGATAATTAGTCTTCTCATTTTTTTTATCTTCTTGAGCGACAAAACTCAACTTTTGATAACGTCTTTCCACAGACGGTGATTCTGACATGGTGGTCCCTTTTCCGAGATTCCACCTACTACATCCTGGCTGTGCTGACTCTCATCATGGTGAGATATGGTTTTTATTAAAAACAATAGATGTGTTAAACTTTTATACTTCACACATTGTGCCCTGAAGAATCCATTTTTGTTTCCACTCTTTAGGTTATCTATGATGCCACAGTTGTCTGGTGAGTTCACTGACTTCAATTCTGTTTGACCTTTTAGCTGTTCGTATGAAAACAGTTGTTCAGACTTTCCTCGCATCCCCTGTTTGTGTTGAACTCAAGACACAATTTTACACAGTTTTTCAAAAAGATATCTGTGTAAATGAGTTTGGATTCATATTTGGGGCTCAGCTCAGCTTTAAACGTGGACTATGTGTTGACAGTCAACGGAAAGGAGGCTGATTTTTCTGTCCACAGTCATATTATTGGCAGACTGACTGAATGAGATTGCATCATATTGCAGCCACGACACAGGCTGGATGGAATGGAATCAGTGTAATCCTTTGGGGCAACTGCTACTATAAAAGAAGGTGCTTGTTTTTTTGCTGCTAACAGGGTGACATTGCTAAGTTAAGTGTCTGACAACTTTACAGGAAGGTTTCCTCCAGAGATTAGTCTTTTTTTGTTCTTTTGTGTGAAGCCAGAAACAATATCACTCATCACAACTTTGATGTTAAACTCATCGCTAAGCGAGGGAGCAGTTGCCACAGGATTTGAAAAAGTCTGTATCATGTGAAATGCAGAGATTTATCTAGCGGTGGAGTTAATCAGCATTGTGTGAACTTGTTTGGCAAGGGCTTGAATCTAACAGACGTTCATTAGTAAGTCTCACACTGCAGGTGTCAGCAAAAGATCTCAGTACTTCTACCACTGCGCTCCTGAGAGAGTGAGCACATCTCCTCAATATGATCACATTTCTGAACAAGATATCTGTATTCATACCGAAACAGATCAGCAAATGATTCATCCTCTTCCTCTCCTGCTCTGATTAGTGTCAGCAAGCTCAAATGACTGTTATTATCGTCATGAAGACGAGGGTGTCAACAAGGTCAACAATCAGCGACTGTGAGGCGCATCTAATCGATTCTGATTCCCGATTTGCGCTCGACAAATAACAAAACATCTGCATATTTATAAACCAGGCAGCCGCGGCTCATTTTGGAGTCTGTCAGAGGTGACGAGGTTCAATTTGAAACCTATTTGAAGATAACTTTACATGTGTCGAATTTGTGTGGAGGAGGCGTGTGTGTGTGTGTGTGTGTGTGTGTGTGTGTGTGTGTGTGTGTGTGTGTGTGTGTGTGTGTGTGTGTGTGTGTGTGTGTGTGTGTGTGTGTGTGTGTGTGTGTGTGTGTGTGTGTGTGTGTGTGGCAGCCGCTTCACACATGATCGGTGATTCAGAGCTCAGCTGTTGAACTGATTTGCAAAGAGTTGTTCCATTGATTTCCTTTGTGTAGCTTCTTTTCTCAACAGGCTCATTTTGTCTTCCTGATGCCTTCATAGCTACCGAGGTGCCAGTCCTGAATGTGTTCTGTTCTGTCGACTTGAGGCCTCTTGGGGGGGAAAAACGTCTTTCTATTGTCAGTGGTTTTAATGAAGGAGTGGATTTATTCATGGATTTAATGTGGGCTGTAGCGGTGGAATGAGCAGTGATATATGGAGACCGCTTATTAAGTCGTACCGTGCCAAGCTAAAGCTGTCCTGCTGTATTTCACCTCACCGCTCTTCTTGATGCTCTTTGTCAGATTTGTATTTCAGCTGACTTTGCCAGATCCCTACATGCTCAGAATACCTGAGAGATGAATCTGCACAGGTGCAGCAGTGGTCATCTAGCATCTGTCCACTGCCCTCCGTACTGTATTTGTATTTCATGAGGATGATTATGAACAAACTCTCCCCTAAAGACAGTTCATAAACAGGGACTTGAGGCTGTAGAAAGGTGGTATTTCTCTCTTTTTATTTAATTTTCATGACTATCAGCTACAATCAAAGGAAAATCTTCTTACTGCTCAGTTAAACATGCATGTAGTGGTCCAGACTGGGAGCTTGTTGTTGTTTACTAGCACAGAGAATATTTTCATTACAATACTCAGACATCTTAATGTCAAAACTGTTTTCTACCTAAAGTCTTACATATTGCACTGTTTTAAAGTGCAGCGCCAACTTTATAACTTTGTGGTATGTCACAAACTAACACACCTTCACTTCTTGCTGTTCAGGTGGGAGTCCTTGCTCCTCATGACCATGTATGGCATCTACATTATCATCATGAAGTAAGTTGATTAAATGACCAAACTTTCCCGTCAGTCATCATGTCTTTACATGACGGACAAACCCTGTTTATTGTTAAATGGATGTAAGCAACCAGTATCTCACTGGTTTCAGGTTCAACAACCAGATTCTGGCGTTTGTGACGCGTCAGCTCAGGAGCGGCAGGCCGTGCTGTCCCGCATCAGAGGACCGCAGAGACGACAAGATGGGAGAGGACGCCTCTGCTTGCACCACCTCCATGGTGCTTCTCAACAAAGGTCAGAAGATGTGAGGATGGTCTTGTCGTCTCATGCGGCTTTGTGTTTGTTCACTGCTCTTACAAGAATCTTTCCCGCAGGTCAAGCCCACGGTCAGGAGCCTGCTCCGGTCGTCATGGTGGACGAGCTTCTCATCCTCAACCCCCACAAACTGTCATTCTCCGACGCCGGCCTGCGCATCATGATCACCCCGCACTTCTCCCCCCGCACCAGGCTCTCCATGGCAGGACGTATGCTAATCAGTGAGGTATTTACACACACGTCACACATTTTAACGCACATCTCTGAGCTCTACAAGCAAAAACTGACATGAGTCGTCCTCTTGCAGAGACAGAGGTTGATCCAGAACTCAAAGAACCAGAGGGACGGGGAGGCCGGTCCCGGGTCGACCACCAACAGCCTAAAGAGGTCGGGCTCCTGCAGTCTGGAGAACGGAGGCAGGGCGGCCGGGGCGGGAGACGCAGAGCCGGGAGACAAACCGGGGGCCGGGGCCGGTCAGCCAGAGGAGGAGGAGGATGATGAAGATGGGATTTTCAGTCCTGTGCGCATACCAGGTGAGGAAGATTGAGCACTGTTTAGTTAAATTATGTGTTTAGTTAGTGCTTTAACATAACTTAACAGGTGTAATAGTTTATCTCTGGTTTGACAGAAGTTCTTAAAACACCTAATTATTTGAGTACTACACGTCCCCTCCTCATCGACCTCCTGCTCTCCACAGGCAGCTGCTGTGCCCGGGTGAAGTGGGTCATCACGTGGCCTCTGGGCCTCCTGCTCTACTGCACTGTGCCTAACTGTATTCTGCCACGCTGGCACCGCTGGTTCATGGTCACCTTTGTGGCCTCCACCCTGTGGATCGCCGTCTTCTCCTACCTCATGGTGTGGATGGTAAGAAGAAAGACAGACGGAGAGATCCAGTTCTGAAGCGATAACAATGATGATATCGCTGGCTTTAAAATACAGCACGATCCATACATCCATCATGCAAGTCTAGTTAATCTTGACCCTGATGTTTTCCAGGTCACCATCATCAGCTACACACTAGACATCCCAGACTACATCATGGGGATAACCTTCCTGGCAGCAGGGACCAGCGTGCCAGACTGCATGGCGAGTCTGATTGTAGCTCGACAAGGTAAAAAAGAAAAAGAAAAGCATAAAAAGTATTTTTCTCACTTTTTTGGACTTCAGTTTAACATTTCTCTGTCACCCGTTTTCAGGCATGGGGGACATGGCAGTGTCTAACTCCATAGGAAGCAATATCTTTGACATCCTGCTGGGTTTGGGTTTCCCCTGGGCTTTGCGTACCCTCGTGGTGGACCACGGATCAACAGTAAGCAAACACTTCTATCTTTCTACAATACAATCTCTACTCATTTCTCTTTTTGCCTCTGCCTGTGATTTGACTTATTAACGGTCTGCGTGTGTGTGTGAGAGTTAATCCAAACTGAAATGTAGTGCTGATGTGTCAAAAATTGTGACATCTGTTTTTTCCTGCCCCCACAGGTCTCCATAAATAATAAAGGACTGGTGTATTCTGTCGTCCTGCTGCTGGCGTCCGTGTTTCTGACGGTGAGGAAATGAGACGTACCAGATGTTGTGTATTGTAGTCATTATAATGTCTGTTGTCAGTATGAGATTTTTTCTAAAGTTTCTAAAATACTTGGTCTCGTATCTGAGGCCTTAAAGGATATTAAAAATGATTTAAATCCTCTCATTGTTGTTATACTCTCAGACCGCAGGTTTCTTTATTTACAACTGCAGGCATCATGTCAAGCTTGACTGATATATCGGTCAGATTGATAAAGAGTCTCAAAAAAGAGACTTTATCAATAGTATGTTGTTGTTCACTCCATGTTTTTAGATGAGAACCTTCATGAAAAAGTGGCCTTTAATGAACAGACAGATTGCATTGAGTTACGGAGGCAAGTGGAGCAGAAACTAGCCGAGATTGACATCATGTATTCTTCTGTGTTATCAGTCGATAAATGCTGCCAGGTTTAATGGAGTGCTCCGTCCTGATTGGATAAAGTGGGCGGGGTTAGGGTTCAAAGTATAACTGGAAAAATAAATGAATGCAGGTTTCAGGGTCATTTATCCAAGATGTGTGTTCACAGATTCAGTGGTGTGGAATTATGTTTGGCTTCCTCTCCACAGGTGATGAGCGTTCATCTGAACCACTGGAAGCTGGATCGCCGGCTGGGTCTGGGTCTGTTGTTTCTCTATGCCATCTTCCTGCTCTGCTCCATCCTCTTCGGGCAGATGTGAGGCCTTAAGGTCAAAGGTCCCCCCCTCCCCCCCCACGGCAGATGACATGCTGAGTACCTACCTTTCTACCACACGTCCTCTTTCCTGAAGCCAAAAACAAGAGTGACAGCGTTGTTGTGTTTTGACTGTGAGAGTTTCTGTGCACCTCTGTAGGATTCACTAGGTTGATACTGTACACATGCAACTACACAAACACACACTGAAGTCTTTTATCAATAGCACAATGTTTCTGTTTTTCGTACAGTATAGTGACTGCTCATGACTTATGAAAACAATGTAATGACATGGCAGATGGAAGCCTTTATTAGTAGCAATATAAAACAGGAAAATTACATCATCAACAACAAAAAAATTGTTCTGTTCTGGTCCGTATCAGCTAGGTCGTTGTACGTTGTTGTGGCTCGCTAACGTTTTGATGACATTTATTTTGCGTCTGATCTTTACGTAAATATATGACGATGTTAATCTCCTGGCCTTTTCTACTACCATTCTTTGACAAAAGCTTCAGTTTTAAGAAAAATCGCTTCCCGACAAAACTTAGCCACGTTAGCTTACCCGTCAACTGGGTGACACACTACAAATCTGAGCTGCTTCTGCTTGATTATTATGAATAAATGTTGAATCATAAGTGTTTCATTAAAGCAATAAGCCATTAGGATTTAGATTCACAGCACTTTTAGAGGCTCAGTTTTGATTGTACAGTTTTAATTGTCAGTCACGCACACTTTTACATAAACTATTCACATCTCATGCAAATGACACAAGGTCCTCGTCCTTTCAGCGACTTCCTGTCACTGCAGCTCTTTTTCATCTGACAGTACTGTTTAATTTATTTATTTATGTTTTTTAATGTCTGTGTTCTCGAACCTGCTGCAGCTGCGGGGTAAATTAAATTACAGGATCACAAACTAGCTGACTTCATAACAACACAGCCGTTGTTTATCATAGAGAGTGAGTTTATAAGCCTGCATCTCCTCTGCTGCTGTATCCACATGTTGTCTCTCCGTAAGTTTGTGTTGGTGAGGAGAGTTCAACAGTGCATGTTTCTGCTGACGCTAATGGAACAGTTTGAGCAGGATATACACAGGCAGCAGACAGCTGCAGCTGGGATCTACAGCAGGGGAAATTATGCGTTTCAAGCAGCTGTGAGCGTTGTCGTCACTTTAGCTAACTTCCTGTCCGTTTTGCAGGTGGCCGCCCCCTCCCTCCTCTCTAGCAGCAAACAGGAGGATCCTGCTCTCTAGACAGGACCGCCTCCTTTTCAAGCTCTCTGTCCTGATTGGATAACGTGGACAGGGATACCAGAAAAAGTTTTTTTGTCTTCTACTGCATGAGCAGCAGGAGGAGAGACATAAGTTATTGGCCAAACACTCTTTAACAGTGATTAATGTTGGAATATAGTTAGTTTACACTGATTATTATAATGAAACATGGATCACTTACAGCACTTACAGTGAGACTACCAATTAAAAAATCACACTGGGAAACCATTCATTTGAAAAAGTAAATAAATTAATACATTTAGATATATTTCACGTGCTCTGTGGCCATCTCATCCTTATGAAGAGCTTCAGGTTAAAAGGTTAAAACATCTTGTCTCTGAAGATTTCACAGATATTAGAAATGGTACATATATCTGCCGTGCCATGCTCGGGGCCTGTTGTTTAAGATAAAAAGAATAAACCTCTGTCAGAGTAGTGTGTTTTGTAGGCCTTCGCTTTGAATATGTTTTGAATGTACACCCGTTTAGTGTGGAAATATTTACATGTATTCAAATGTAGCAGGCGGCACTGAATTACGCAGGAGAACCTCTGAACAGACAGTGAGGTACTTTAGTCCGACTCCATGTATGTGGAACAGAAACACTGATGAAAATGCACATTATTGTGACAATATTTTGAAGATTTTTGCCTCACTGCTCATCAGCAAGTATTGGTACATCTAAATGTACGTTAAGAGATTAACTTAGTGTTACAGTATTTTTAGAGGTCTTATTACTATGAAATCTAATATATAATGTTCTGTCACAAAACTTTGATGACTTTGAGTGCAGGTTAGTTGTAATACTTCACGTTTTAGGTACGACAATCGATGTTTGTATTGTTTCCTGTACATTTTAGGGAGATTAATTTTGCTTTGGTGGAACATTTTCACACACTTTTCGATCAGGACGGAAGCAGCACATTATATACACACTCATACATGTACTGTATTTGTGTGTTATGGCAAATAATGCTGCATATTCCATGTTTATATACACCTGCTGCTCCTCTGTCCTTTTAAAAAAATTGCAATTTGGACACCTTTAGATGATATGATGACTAAATATTCCACCAAAATGATCTGAGCAATCCTTTTTTTTTTTATTAAATGGCTGTATGATTATTATTATAATTGTCTACCTGACAATACTTTTTACTGTTTGTAAATGTTAAATAATTTACATAGTTTTACAATAATGAATGTCTGACAGAGACTAGTTTTGTGGTGTTTTTGATATTTTTGAAAAATTATAATGTAAGCCTACTTGTGAACTGTCATTGTAGCAGAATGAATGCGTACTGTCACTGTTTGTATAGTGGAATACGAAGGCTGTGATGTGAGACTAGCACTCGAGTTGTTTGTGAATTCAATTGAAGTTGTGTCTTAAAATCTTCTCAGCGCTCAGTTGTTCTTTTTATTTCAGTATTGTTTCATCGACACACTGAACCTTTATTTCTTGCAAAGGCCCACAGAACATGAAGCTGCCGTTTACAGGTTTAATTTAGTTGATGAAAAAAATAATTGTAAATGTTTTTAAAGGTGCTATATGTAGGAATCGGCAACATGTTGAATTCATACTCCGACAAAAAGGGGCAGCGTATCACCATGGTTACCGCTAACTGCTGCTAACTGTATTCTACTCTGACTGTAGCTGCCCTTAGCTTGTTAGCTCAGTGAGATATGCAGCTGGTTGCAGCACTGGGGGCGGAGTCTGTTTTTTTTTTATACTGCTATCACAGCAGCAGCGCTTTCAGGCCCAGAGCTAGCTGGTTAGCATGCTAACAATATCCCTGCAACACAGTAGGAAGCAGCACATTATTGATGTCTTCACACATCAGACTGATTTGTCTTCAACCTTCTGTTGATCAATTTTGTTTATGTTTGAATGTTTTGAGCTACTTCTTACATATTGCACCTTTTTAAAGAATGGATAAAATATTAACTTTGTGAATGTCTGAGCAGTTGATCTGAGTTTTTACCATTTCAATAGTTAAATTAGTTTTCAAGTCTTTGGAAACCAGTCACCCTTTTTAACTTTTACAATGTTCTTGTGCTCAGTGTCTTAGTTTTTCAGGGTCCAATGTGGAGAAAAAAATCCACTTAATTTAAATAACAGAAAGTACATCTTTCCCTACTAAATTGACTCAAACATTTTTTTTTTCATCCATTATTCATACTCTGTCTTTTTGCTGCCGTTAGAAGTGTTATTACATTTAAACATATTTGATCCGATCTGCTCAAATGTCATGCCAGGATGTTATCAGATCCCATTAGTGCATCTCAACGCACTGTTAAAATGTCCGTGCAAAAAAGAAAATGTGACGATCACCATATAAATGCTCATGTCCCCAATAAATAAGTACAGAAGATAGAAGACACATTCACACTATTATTATGTATTTAGCTCGTTCCAGTGCTAAATGCAGACCCTAAATTGAGACACCGCATTAGTAAACTGTACGGCGGCCATTTTCCTCTGACATCATGTGAAGGATGTGAAGCTCAATTGTTATTCTGCTTTTGTTCCAGGTTGTAAAGACAAAGGAAAGTCACAACAGCCAACATTAGCATTCAGCCACTTCCCAAGATTAATGTTTGATAGTGTTAAAAAATACAAGAAAGGTGTGAAATCATTCTGAAAAATCAATGTAGCTTCATATTAGACATATTTTTTTCAATGCACTGGCTGTAGCAAATGAAACGGTAATATTAGCGAGGAAGGGGTGAAATGCTAACGTTGGCTAATGGGTTACAAATATGTTGTTTTACCTGGAAAATGGTCTGACATCCCTCAATATATATATTTTCACTATCCAGCTGAGAAGTGATGAAATGATAACAATTTGACATTGGAGCCTCCCACCCTGAGAGGGATGTTAGACGAAAATGGCTGCCATGTGAATATGGTCTTTTACTACTGAACCGATTAGCTGAATGTTCCAGTAGTTGATCAAAAGCAAATAAGTCAATAACTATTCCAGTCATAAATTATTTGAGTCCCTGATCAAGCAAAAAGTAAAGTTTTACAGATGTGAGAATTTTCTGCTTTTGACTTTGGGAAGGCTAGTTGAACAAAACAGCCACCGTCTGAGAAATAAACACGACATCTTTCACTGTTCTTTTTTTTTCCTGCCATTTAAAGAACCGACCAATGAATCACTTGGTAAAGTAATCAGTAGAGGAATCGTTTGTACCATGCTCTCCATTCATCTTTTTATGTGTTTCTTTTGTAGCATTCTCCAAGATAGAAACTGTCACTGTGTATCCTCAGCATCTTCATCCCTGTTTAACATCCTCAGTTGTGTTATGTGTTTTTTTTGTTGTTTTTTTTGCCAGAAGATGATTCACAACAGTTTGTAATGCTAATGTGTTCTGTCACTCCGCTGTTGAGTCTGTTCCAATCCAGTAATAATCTCAATACGCTGGTAGTCACGGCTACGGAGGCACAACAGCACCAAACCAAACAATGAACTCCTGAACTTGTTGTGGTTTCACAGCACTCAAAGAATGTTCTGTTTATTCTGCTGTGATGTTGGAGGTAGTTTCAATTTATTGCTTAGAGGTCGTATGGGATTATAGAAGACTGTTGTATCTTGAGTCCAATAAAAAAAAAAAAAGAAAAACTGTGCAATAACAACTCATGTCTTGTTGTCGTCCCGTTTTGTTTTCTATAGGTCGCAGTGATGGTCAACAGATCAGTGCAGCTGCAGACGTTCAGAGCAGCTGAGCGGGGAACATGGTTTTAGTCCATGACCGCCATCTAATGGAGTAAACCAGAAAAAACACACATGGGTCTTAAATAGTTTTTTTTTTTCCTGCCCAATCAAACAGTATATTCTGTGAATATAAATAATATAGATTACAATTATTATTCACGGTCAAATCTGACTGCCTGCACTCAGCCCTGATGCAGCAAACCTTTTTTTTTTGGATACAGAAATGTTATAAATGAAAGTCAAAGTCAAATATTTTAACGTAATTTCTACATCAGTTGTTGGCTTCTTATGAGTTTTACCAAACTATTTTACACTATTTTCACACTACGGTGTTGGGTGCTTTTGAAAAACCGAGATAAAAAGATGATTCCAAAGGCAATCTGTAAAAAAAAGGGAAATATCAAGAAACAAGGAAGGTGATTTGTTCCAGATGTGCAGAGCATAAAAACTGAATTCTGGCCCTCCATGTTTAGTTTTGATCCTGGGAGAGTCAGCAGACGAGTCATCTGAAAGGTGTTGGTGGGGGTTGTTGAGATGGCATGATTTTAAGATTTGTTATTTATAATACTAAACCATCATTCAGTTTTCAAACGCTCAATGAGGAAGAAAAAAGAAAATAACATCCGCAGGTTATAGTGCCTAGTATTTTATTTTCCTGAAGACAATTTTCGTACAATAAAACATTCCACCATAATCCAAATAAAAGTTCAACCCAAGAGAATTCACCTGCTACGTAAACCTGTGATCCTCGTTTTAAAACATTTGCTGTCATGAACAATTCTCTCCCAAAGCCAGAAACCAGGAATCCAAAATCCGATATTAACAAGTGGCCCTCCTTTGTCTTCATGGCTTTCCTGTGTGCAGCCTAGAAAGGTGTACCCTGGCTCCATCATTACTTAACCCTTCAGTGCTGAAGGTGTAGCTCCAGAATTTGCCTCTTAATCACATTACGGGCTTTGCTCCTTGTTTTTCAGCTTTGGAAGAGATCGGCTCAGGTGACACCTTGATCGCAGGATTAACTAGAAGGCAACCTCCACTTAAGTCCCAAAAAAGTCCCCACACATCAGGTACGCAAACACTCCCAATGAGTACAAAAACCAGCAAAATATTCTAGTAGCCACTGTCTCTAAATAACTAAGTTTAAAAGTGATGAGAAAATAAACCGAGTTATACTGTAATGCTTTAGTAATTGTTAGTTGGCTATTGAAACGACATGAAAGCATGGTTACTTATATTACACCACTTCCCAACACCTCTGCCGACCTAACGCTGAGACGACTATGTAGCATATGAGAGTGCAAACACTTACGGAGCATGCACTTGTTTTACCTGTAGAATACGCAGTTATTGAAGCAGACTCTGCAGCTGTCATTACTATTCATCCCGCTGCCTTTGTCCCGTCCATCAACAGCATGTTTTAACCCTTTAAATACTGTTTCTGTTTGAGGTAAAATCAGCCAGACTTTTTCTTTTAGCCTTGCCACAGAAGGAAACCGTCACATATTTAAAACTACAAAAGCCATAACAAAAAGAGCTGTTCCTCCACCGGACTATACATTTACACATTATAATCTCTCTCTTTTTTTTTTTTTTTCACACTATGGATCTGTGTATAATTGCTGCCACAATCCTCTGTCTGTATTAGCATTTTCAGAAAAAGAAAATTTACAGTATCGCACATTGTCTGCAAAGAGAGCCTAAAGTGACTCAGTCATCCCGGCGCCTGACAGGAGCTCTTCTATTGCTTTAACATTGTCAGCGAGTGACCATCTGCAAGGTCGCATAGTCCTCAATTACATTAAAATAATCTAGTGGTGTCACAACATCGACAGATATTGGATATGGTGCATGATCAGCGAACTGCTAGAACACAGCGATGAAGGCTTTTTATCCCTTTACCTGGCTGATAACACATGTAGGATTTGTTTTCAATTTGACTGGAATAATCATCATCACAACATTAGCGACTTCATGTCTGAAGTGTGAACCGCAGCCCTGAAAGCCTCAATGCAACATGGACATTATGCACCTGCTTGAGCTTTGTGCAGCTCCATCTAGCCTGCAGACCCTGAACTCCTTCAGCCTTTGGAGCCACTTTGGCAAACACACCAGGGTTTCTATTCATAGTTCCTGTTGGTTTTTTTTAAGGTTGTTGGTAGCATGTGTGCTAGTGTGTGGCCAGTGGCAGTGGATGAGATGGGAAATTAATCTAGAGTCTCAGCCCCTCAGATCCCTTTGACTCTTCTTGAGTGCATCACCAAATATCAGCAGTGCCATAAAAGAACATGTGGTTGTGGATTTCTCCATAATGATGAGATGGGCACTAATAAAAAAGACCATTACATGACCAATCTTCTTTTCCAATTTGTACATACTTAACACTATTATATACCATAGAAATATATAAATATTATAAAATTTCTCTTTTTTTTTATACGATGAGCAAGCATAGACATGCTACTTGACTCCAAGCTCTGTTTCTGCTCTAGTCATAAAATCAGTGGATTGCAGGATAGAGAAGGTTTTAGCAACATTGTGTAGGCGTGTGTGTAAAAAACCTGAACAGGAGGTCAGATTGTGGCTCTTTAAGATGTGTATCTTATCTTGTAAATTTAGAACTTCTCAAATATGTGGCAAAGAGGGTCTGAATCTGAGCTTGGAACTGTGCAACAGTCATATCTGAAGCTAAGTGAGGCCAGTTCAGTAAGGGATACTTCCCTTTTCACCATGTATTGTCAGTTCTGAACACACTCCCTCCGCGGCCAGCTCGACTTGAAGGGTAAACCGTACAGCTGCGGGACAGTCGAGTGATGAGTGTGTGCAGGGGAGTGGTGACCATCACGACGGTGGGGCGTTCTGGTTCTGGTATATGGATGCCTTGTCTTTCAACAGGTCCAGACATAGATGACAGCTCCAGCTCCCTTAGCAGGAAAAATAACAGAAAATCTGTTGAGATGTTTGTCCATGAGCCGACAGCAGGCGCTACAGTACATATAAACCCTTTTCACACAGGTAAAAAAACCCACTAACATCTGGACTTTTTCTTCAGTGAGAAAGTGTACTGTCAGCATTCATGCCAGAGTGAAATAACTCCAGTAATCACAGGTGTTTATTGGCTACAGGTCTGACTGGCAGTGATGAAAACGGCCCTTTTCAGGTGCAATGCTATGAAGCGTGCTGATATTCCTTTTCAAACAGAGAGTTTTAAGTCAAAGATATAAAAGCCACTTCCGCATGGACAATATTTCTTCATTCCGACTGACAATTTTGGGTCAACTGTTTACGTGGGATGGGATTAATAGAGTTCACATTTGAAGATCCCATATTTGGTAAGTGGAGACACATACGTCACATCACATAACCAGGTCGTATGATTACATGGGATAGTTTTTATTTTGATCAGTTTATGGAAAGTTTTGAACTACCCCTCTGCAACTGATTTACATTTTGTTCTGTTTGGGACTGTTTCTTCTGATTGAGGTGCTTATAAGATTTATATTCTTATACTTTTAAACTAATTATATTCTTAAAGGCTTCGTTTAAGGACAGCTAGACTCACTGGCCTCCAAGCTACTTTCTACTGATGTTCAGCAGGTTTGTGACATTGAAAATGGTGCAACAGAAAAAGAGATAACAAGGCAAATACATTTACTGGCAATGGGAAAAAGGAGTCAATCATTGATTTACACAGTTTTAAGTACTGCATATACACTCAAATATTTAGAGGAAAAATTATGCAACTAATTTATGAGGGATCCTACAAATAAGGCTGAATAAGTGCTGTGGGTTTTCTTTCTCTGAGCCTTAAAACAAACAAGACAAAATGATCACACATTTTGCTACTGTTACATTCCTTTTCTCAGTTTTTTGAACAGTTAAGTAGACCACATGTGGTGAACTTACCCTCTGGTGGTTCAGACATGGGTGGGTTGAGACAATACATGTGGTAGCCTCTGTCGCAGTCATCGCAGAACAGAAGCTGATCCTGCCAGAAATGTGACAACAAGAACACTTAATGACTCAGACTTTAGTGCAAAAAAAGATAAAAACAACCTCTGAATGTGGGTAAACTCACATCATTCTCTGAAGTGCCGCACATGTTGCAGCACTTGCACTCTATGCACTGCCAGCGGTACGTCTTCACGGCGGCCATCATTACAGGGGTGAACTGGAGGCAGGAGGGGTGGCCTGTGGGCAGAATTATGTTTATTACTTGACATCTCAGCAGTTGTTTTCCCTTAATGCTGCTCTGTTCATCTTTCTTTAACGCACCCGAGCGTCCGCAGTCGGAGCAGGACACCAGCTCTTCTGACTGGCCCGTCTTATGATTGGTTTTGGAGTCTCCCAGGCAGAAGTCACAGTAATTATTAGGCAACGCAAGACCATCTGGGCCTTTCTTTGGAGCTGAGAAATGAGATAAAAAAAACACCCAGAGAATGTCAGAGTTCAGTTTCTATGTTTAACTGTGAAATCTCTGCGACGTTGGATCGTCTCTTACTTTTCGTCTCGTCGGGCACTGGCAGGGCAGGCTCAGGAATCTCTATTTCTTCCTTCTCCTCACCCTCCTCCTCGGCCAGGTGGGAGTGGGCGTAGTGATAGCTCAGGCCGGGACGGTTCTTGTAGCGCTTCCCACAGACTGCCACCAAAACCAGAAAACACAACATGTATGAAAACAAAGAATACATTAGTCAAGCCCAGGGTGTGTGGAGTAAAGATGCTATTTTGCATTTTTACTTCTGACCATAAGATATCAAGCTGAGTGTCATTTCTGTTGTCCTGCTTTTTGTATTTAATGGCTTTTATGATGACACAAGGACTTAAATTAGAGCTGTTGGACTCGATAAATTCTCTGAAAATGTCCACCAAAGCCCTACAGTTTCCAGCTTCAGATAGGATTGTATATACACTGTACAAGATCAGGCTCCAGGACAGCCATAATATAACCTTTCCTAGACTTCAAAGCCCATACAGACAAAGCTGATAATCTTATTTTATATGTTCAGATTATTAGATCTGGGGCTTTGAATTTCCCAGCTGTGAAACCGGCTCCTTGGCTCTGCTCGATGCTGCTGGCTTGAAGCTATCGTAGCTGCTACTAGCACAGCTCTCTCCATCTGAGCTGTTAGCAGCCGAGTTGCATCGCGGGTAATGTGGCAACAAGGTTTTGATAAGGAAGAGGAATGTGCTACATTAATAAAGACAAACATCTCTGGTTCTGCTGCATTTTTATCTTATTTTTAACAATCTAATTTATGGTATACTCCTTTAAGACATGGTGGTACAATTTCACAACTGCAGGAAAATCAGTTTTATGACCAGACACATTCATGTGATATCCTGCTTTTTTTTAACATCTGGATCATCACATACGACATGATATATGAAGAATGATGAAGAAGTTTGGGAGAATGAGGAACATGCTATGAGACAATCACGTGCATCCTCACAACGATCTCTCTGGTAGCCACGTTTTTAAGATAAGATGGCAGCCACCGTACATTCCACACATCTGCAGTTAGTTAATGAGATGCTGGGTAACTGCAGAGGTGTGTGACCTTTACAACAACTGTTTTCACTTCTTCATTTAAGACGAGCGCTGCCACAGCAGAGTTAGAGTCATGACTACACTCCACGGAAGTGAACTAATAAATAATGCACTTGAGTGTACACAACCTCTGTTTTTTGATCTGAATTTATGGTCTATTAATCAGTAAGAGAAGTCAGTGGGACCGTGTAAGGAGGATTTACTGTCTTTAAGGAGGACAAAGATGCAGCTGTGTTGTCTGCCACCGGGGTGTATGAGGTTTGTCATGAGATAACACCCAAAGACAAAGTACTTCTTCTTTCACTTCCATGCTTTCTCCCTTTTTCACTTCCTCAAAAGGCTTTTCTCTTCAAGGACTATTAGGGACAATTTTCTCCAGGGCAAGACGGAGTCAGTTGGTCACATGCCAGGTGATTGTGTGCAGTGGCAGGAAAATATTAAAAAAATACTGCCTCAAAAAGGTTAAACAGGCATCAAACTGACTCAAAACCAAAGCAGCTGATCATTCTAAAACAAGGAACGTGAACTGAGACTTCACAGGGTGCAGAGGTGGCGGAGAGGAGTAAAGGGGGAATAAAAGGGCAAGGAAAGAAAAGTGTAATGCAGTCCAATTGCACACATTAAGTAGCAAGACAAAAGATGAAGCACAGAGTGAAGAAAACAGCAGCAGGCTCCGGCGTCTAGCTTATCTAAACCTGGAGGAAGTTCAGGGCCAGACTTATGGGGGAAAAAAATGCTTTTCATGGGCCACAGCTAAATTTTGCAAGCCGAAACAGTTCACATCTTTGGCAGATTACACTGAACTTGCGGTGTAGAATAACATCTTGACCTACTCTAAATCTAGTTAATCATATTTAAGTCAATTGTGCTGAACAAAACAGTCATCCTATGAACTGAACTACACAGAGAGCGAATCTACTTGACAGAAAAGTAACAACAGGCAGTGGGGACAAAAGACAAAGCAGACTGGAGTAAAAAAGGAATGAGAGAAATATACCTCGTTCAGAAGGTTTTGAAATATGCTTTTGTTTGATAGTGTCTGAAAGAGAGATGGAGAAAAGAGAGAACAGGCAGAGGCTCAGAGAAATAGGCTCATAGACCGACAGAGGATCAGTCAGCCGGCGCCACCCTACTGAGAGCTGCAGCTGAAAGTGAAAATGCTTTACAAAAGAGGAACAAACACATCAAGCAGTACAGATACACAGTCTGACAACACCCAAGAAGTGGAGGAAACACCCCCACTCTACCCATGGAAAGACTGAAATTAAGGAAATGTTGAAATGATATCCCAATGACAAACAAAAAGAAAAGTACAGACTAGCTTTACATATGTCAGTACTGAGATTGTAACAGAAAGCAGAGAGACGATGGTTTACATCAAGAGAAAGGGAAGAAGATGAAATAGGAAGCGATAAAGACTTTCCTGATAAGATTACAAACGCTACAGCTGTTAACATTTGCAGTCATGCTCTACTCTCCCCCATCAGGACTCACTGTCACAGGCGTACGGCTTGTCTCTGTCCTCCAGTGCAGCTGTATCCAGCTTCTTCCGGGTGCTGCCCACTCCTCGACCCTGAACACAGAGACATCAGTAGAGTCAACACACACTCTCGCTCAGATGGGATTAGGCCAGCAAATATTGGATATTTGTAGTCCAAGATATAAAAGCTACATGTCATTGTTAGCAACTATGAAGCAAAGAATGATGATTACCTGCATTGAAAGCACAACAAAATATAAAATCTTTAATTGCGAGCCTGCAGATGGACCTTTTGCTTACCTTCCCCTTCCCTTTGCCTCTTCTTTTAGGTGTATCTTCCTCGTAGTCTTCATCATCCAGGTCATCCAGGTAGTCATCTGGCTCAAGGATTCTCTAAGTTGAGGCAATGACGCAGTTAGAAAAAAGAGGCAAATATGTGTTAGTCAAATCATTTTCTTGACTCCTTGTGCTCCAAACAAGAACCTTTCTGATCCGAGCAGCGGGGTTGATGCTTCCGGTGTAGTCGCTCTGGTTCGAATCGTCCTCGGACCCTCGGATCTCTGCTGGCATCCGCTTATCCAGCGAGTCGCCCTTCAGCAAGGCCTCCAGGCTGCTGCCATCCGCTGACAGCAGAGCATCTTTCTTCAGTCCTATATCTGCCTCTATGAACACGACACACAGTAGTTAAGACAACAGCCAGAAAGCAAAACTCTCATCAGTATTAAAAAGTGATGATGTCTTGCGGTTTTTCTGGAAACATTCTGTAGTTTTTTGGTTTTTTTTCTTTAAACGTTGACCTGTTAATCCAGATGATGTGCTGGTACCTGACTTGACAGGCGGGAAGATAAGACGAGGATCCTCTGGGGGATGACATCGCCGTTTCTTCCTCCACCTCCTGGACGGGTAGGTGTAGAGCTGCCCTGGAGCCATGCCTGAGGGATGAGATCCAGCTGCATAAAACTGAACCTATTTTAATGCACAACTTGACAGGTTTTTGACAACCTAATGGGAAAGAAAATCTACATGTTTCCTCAAAATGGGTATGCATATTTTAAAAATTGGTACATACCCCTCATCTTTCATCCATTCAGTAATAGCACGTATAGACTAATACATTTCAACTGCAGGACCTGTGGTCCTGAATCAATTCTTAGCCACTAAAAAGGTTTTAAAAAATGATCATGGCAGGAGGTTTACAGTGCACTCTATGACTCACCTGGTCCCCTGTGTCTCTTCTCCATCCAAATGTAGCAGTTGCTCTGAGCTACACCCGTCTGAGAGTCGATGAACGGCATACGAACGCTCCTCTCGGCACACAGCCTGGCATTGTAGTTGTGACACTGCTCCATGGCATCCCTGTAGTACTGCTCTCCCAGCCTGATACAACAAAGACCAGAGCCAGACGCAGAGTATTTAGTCTTCAAACTTTCAAGCCTCTCTGTCAGTTTTGCTCAAAGCCTGCCCTCTTGCTCCGACGAGGGCCGCCACCTCAGGAAAGCATCAGACAAACTCTTAAGACGATTCCTTTGTACTTCAGACTAAATCATTAGTGCGAGTGCAACAGCAGGAGCGCTTCTGTTGGTGCATCAACAACACAGTCAGAAGCATGCTGTGTTTTCAATATAAATACACTCAAACAGTGCTGGGTGCTTACTGCCTTTTAGGAACACTAAGGACTGCATCTCCTGAGACTAACAGACTCCTGGCAGAGACCTTTAAATCCCTGAGTGGCGAGGAATAGAGGGAATAAAACAAACAGTCTGTTCATCAGATGCAACAGCACAGTTGACACTTGATGAGAGAGCTGCAAGTATACTGACTAGTTGTATAAATGTTTGAAGCAGCTGTTAAACTTAGAACAACAGATATTGTACTATAACAACAAGACATAACTCTGCATGATTATGTAAACCTACTAAACTAAAATGTACATTTGCATCCAAATTTATTTATTGGTAGTGTATTCTACAGAGACACAGTAGTTTTAAGTTTCTTAGACAACATTCAATTGATGAGGTGACCCAAAGTGACACATATAACCAGTTAGGGAAGTCCTAAAAGCAAAGTTTAGAAGAAAACCTGTATATGAAACAAGATGTCTGGTAAGTTTAAGTGTCACCGTGTGTTACCATGGTTACTAGGGGCCTGTAATTACCGTAAAACACCTAACGTCAACCCCCTGAGCACCTACACAAGGTGACAAACGGAAACGGGACGTTTCGGTACAAACGGGTGCAGCTCGTTGAAACTTTTAACCTCGCACTCCCAAAGAGTTGCTGTGTGACCTAGAAATGCGATAGCTGCTGTGACCTCCGGGGTCCCGACATTAGAGAGAGCGGTCTTCAAGGCCAGGCTTTCATTCATTCTCAACTATGTCTGGCCGGTCGCCACAGCACGCCAGCCTGCGCTAACAACCACAACCCCACTCTCTTTAGCCTGTTAGCGTGCGAGCCGCCTAGCTGCTCCACTTCACTGACGTTAGCGCCGCGGTAGCCGTTTGGCTAGAAAGACAACACGAAGTGACCGTATTATCCGTAAATATACATTTATCGTCAAAATGACGCATGTTCTATTGCACAGACTCGTGATTCATGTTTCAGAAAACGTCATCTGCGTGACTGCTAACTTAAGACTTCCATTCCAGGATGTGAACACACACGACGGTCCGACAACGTTGGCTAACCTCACTAAGTCAGTGGAAAATGTTGCTAAGCTAGCTACAGACGCGGCCGGTGAGCGTGTGAGCACACAGCCGCTGTCAGGCGACCGCTGCGTGTGTCAAGTAGCCAGGTGTAAGGTGTGTAGAAAAGTCCCAACACTTACAGTTTGACAACATTCTCAACAACAGCTGCCATCTTGCTTTATTACACGGGGAAAGTAGTGCGGGTACTGTGCGCCCTCCGTCAGGGCTTGAAGGCAGACAGGGCAGGAACCTGACACCTGGCGCCCTCTAGTGGCGGTGGTGGTGTCATACTATTGCTGGATATTTCATCATGGACCTCTGCAAGCCTTTCTATTAAAATGATATGTTCTGCAACTCATGAAGATGTAGCATATATTAGCCCTTAAAATTATATTAAGTGCCCGACTTTTTTTTCATTATCTACGAGATTTGCGGGTGAGTATAAACCAGTAAGATAATAACTGATGAAATAATATTTTCGCCCTCACTTTTCTTGAATATGTAGTAACATTTACTGACTAAAAACTTTACATCTAATTTGCAATACAACCCTTACATTATGTAAAAAAGGCACTAACAAAGCATACGCCTGCACCTTTGATTGCATTACGTTTATTAATAAAAGTAAACTTTATTTAGTCTAAGTGCTGTATTGTAGGCGACTAGACTTTCTTTTTTTAAGTATATATTTTAGGATTTTTGATAGAAAAAACAACAGGTAACAGGTTAGAGAGGGGGAGTGACATGCAGCAAAGCGCCCCAGGCCAGGACTCGAACCCCGGGCCGCTAAACAAGGCCCCTCTTGGGAGTTTCTTGACGATGTTTCACCTCTTACCCAAGAGGCTTCTTAAGTTCCAGCTAACTGGAGGGGAGTTGCGGGAACCTCTGTGTGGGAGTGTCCTCCTGAGTTTCACAGTCCTTAAGGCCACTTATGGGTCAAACCAGCCCTCAATGTGGGCTGCTAAGGCTAGGTGAGCCCAGGTGTTGAACAGAGCTTAAAATCCTGCTGCCCTCTAGTTGATTGTGCACAGAAGAAGCTTCTTGGATGAGAAGTAAAACGTCTTCAAGACACTAAAACAAGTCCAGTTGCCGTCCAATACAGCACTTAGGGTTACCATGACCTATATGACTGAGAACCTTCATCAACATAAACTTAATTTAGCACTTTTCATATATACAATATCTTTACATGATAGCAACAAAAAATGTAAAGGAAGATCAGACAGTTTAATGTCCACACACCCCTGCTCCAAACACACACAGACCTTTAGACCTCCTCCCAGTTGCAGTTTATCTGCAAAGTTTCACGTCTCATATTTAAACCACACAGACCGCGTTCAGCTATGTGGAGGAGACGTTTCCTCCTACACCCTGCCCTCAATATAAACTTGTTATCCTGCCGGCTCATTATTTTTCTGAGGTCTATGACCATCGTCGTCATCCCCTCCTCATTTTTTTCAGCCTCCAGCACACACTGTCCTACAAAGGCAGAGAGCAGTAATTCCAGAGGAAGCTGAAGTTGGAGTGTTCTTAATGGCTGGATGAACAGATGGATAGGATGTAATATGTTTATTTCATCTCGTATTACACCAATTTATTCACAACAAAAAATATTGACATATGAAATATGTTAATTTACAATAACTGTGTGATTTAAAAGCAGCGTGACCAAATTAGATCATTGATTCCACTGAGCCAAGGCTAGCAAGTCTACTTTTTAATTCTTTACTTATGTACCAACTAACTTGTGGTTGTGGGATGAACTAAATAATCAAGATGTCAATTAAAAACAATTGATACAGGTTGATCCCAAGTCACCCCTATTTCTTGACTTAATTCTCTAAATTTTGATGAAATATGAAGGCTAGTTGCATTTTGGCCTTGCAGGCCTGCACAGAGATTAAAACCACTGTGGTGAAACTCGGGCTCGGGTTTCTCTGAGCAGCTCTCACTCAGGGTTTCACTCTTCAGATGACATCATCCTTCCCAGCATCCACTGATTCATCATTACCTGCTGTATGTTGCTCCATCATCCTTGACCTCATTCGCTGCAGTTGCATCATTAATTCATCTTTAAAAGGCAGCACTGCAGCAGGTATCTTTCCAACATCCTCTACAGACACACACACACACACACACAGCAACAACTATGTATTTCATCTTAACTGTATTCAAGAACCTACAACCAGTGTTTTCCTTTTGTCATCTTTGAGCTGTAGAATTAAGAAATTCATCCTTCCACAAGTACAATACAAATAGCATGCAGAATATTCAGTAAGCCAAACATGGTTCCAGTTAAGTTTCTTTTAGTGTTGAGCAATTATTGTTTAACATTAATAAAAGTAAAGACAAATCCTCTGTTAACTATGTCCATCCTTAGTCTAAAAGCTTATTTTGATCTCAGTTTTACACCATTTGATCTGGAATTTCTTCCATTTTATTTGAGGTTCGAGGATTCAGATGTTTAACAGGAAGACTGCAAAACAAACTGAGAATGTACAGGACGCATTAAGGATGCAAATGTCTGATGGAATGATGTTATTGTGTTGAATTATGGGAAATAACCCACCCTCAGCTAAATAAATAGGACACATCTCACCATTCTTATTTCAACCTGGCCTTTGTGAGACCCACAACAACTAAATTTTGACAGAGCCCCAGTATAATTAAAGTACGGCATGCCAATACAAAATGACCATGACCACTGTCGCACCATATGTACTGTTTTTTGAAGAAAATGTAACTGATAAATATAATGTATATATCAAAAAACACAGCAACAATATCACATTTTTGATTAAACCATGTTTTATTATTCCTAATATTAGATGTAGATACACAAGTCAACAAACATTATTTTTCGATTTGTAATGAAAATGCTCCACAGCACACTGACATCGTGTGGAAGGGGTCTGGTATTACAGACACGTACCTGAAAATGGACAGCAGTTATAACTTTTGCAATAAGTTGCATTAGTAACAGTAGTAGTAATAGTAACAACAGTAGCAATAATGTAATAATAGCAATTAATAATAGTAGTGGTATTAACAACTCTGAATTACAGAGGAAGGAACAGACATTCGTCAAAAGTAATGAGAAATGAAGGTAGGTGGACAGGCTTATCAAATGCTGCGAGACAGACCACTGGATGAAAAAATACAAGCTCCCAACTAGACAGCAAATATCCTGCCTTCTTCTAAAAAAGGAAGCTCAAATTGTCACCAGTCTGTATTCACTCATATCTAATACTTAACAAGTAAAAGTTGTTGTTTTTTTTCTTCATTAAGTACTCCCATTGTTTCAAGTACTCTCATAACCAAAAAAATCCACCTCTTTGACATCAATAATACATACTTCCCATGTCCTGGTCAAAGCTCACCAGTAAGCACAATGTTATTATTATTTATTTATTTTATTTATTTATTTTAAAAGGATGCAACATCGAATCACAGCCAGCTGAGGACCACTCCCACAAGACTGGATCGCCAGGGTCATTCTGCATTAAATATACAGTACGGTGTCGATGTGTGAGTGTGTGTGTGTGAAAGAGAGAGAGCTCGCGTACAGTATATATGTCAAGTATGAGAAATGTGTTTTTGCTTCACATGACCAATTTGGCCAAACTAATTTTTGAATCATTCACATTCAAATGAGCTGATAAGAAAATACACTGTGTGACCTTTAAACTTGGAACTCCTTAACATCAACTGGATGCTGCCTCTGACGCACAGAGCAGAGGAAAAAAAAGGTAGCAATTGGTCACTAAAAACAGCTCGTCCACCGGGGGGAAGGGGGGAAGAATGACTCCTCCATTCGAGATTGTGCACGATGTACGATTACTGCGTCGGCTCACTTATGTATGCAATGACCTTGTTAGCTTTGCTCTTCATTTAAGGCTGCTTAAACTAGGAGCTTTATCAGAGTCCCGCTGTCAGACACAAGGCAGCCAGTTTGGTCAAGTTTGTACCAGGTGCTGTCGACTGAACCCCAGGGCATTCACACACTTCTCTTCTCGGACCTCGAGGGTCTTCGATTTGAGCAGAACAGACCACCGGCCCCACATTCATTTTGGACTGGAAAATAAGGCCAACCCCGATTACACTACAACCAAATGCAGCTGTTTGTGTTGTCACAACAGTGTGGCGCGACATTCCTGTGGTCTAATCAGCCCTCTATGACATGGCATCCAGGCAATTGCCAGCTTTGAAGAGTTACTTTCAAGATGTAATAAATCACTTGCGACCTACTTTGTAAGAAAATCCATGATACTCTTGAATTCAGAATTGTTATCCAGTAACTTCCTGTTACATTTTGGCAGTTTGAAAAAGGCAAATTAAGACGTGGATTTAACATCCGGAGATATTTATATAAAGTTGCACTACGGCCTACAATCTCACAATAAACTGGAAAATGCCGTTATCTTGTTTTAGATAAAGGTAAATGCCAATCACTTATAATTAATTGCTCTCCAACCCTGGTATGAAGTGAGCTCATGTTTTCAGAGTACACGACACAGAAGAGACTAGATGGCAACAATGAGACACACACAAGTATAAACCTACATGAAGTCATGCCACATACGCGAGAGCACAAACGTCTAAAGAGACAATTTAGGATTTAGCTTTATATGGTTTCTGTTACTTCATATACCTGCATATATAATCCACTGACATACATTAGATCATTGCCACAGGGCACATTTTTAATACGCGTCTTCGTACTAAGAAAGCCTCTGTTACGACTGTTCGAATGGAGGGTGGCTTTGTATAAAGGGGTCCAGTGTATCTGTAGTGGGTTCAAGTAAGGCTCAGTACACCTCTCTCTGTAAAGGCGCTTTCTTCGCTTCCTTCCCCAATCTCACTTCCACACCCCTCACTTCACCTGTAATGAGACCTTTCAGCTGTCCGTCTGTCCTGCTCGCATTTTTCTGCTGTCTGCCACAGAAAATGTGCTTCAGCTATTTGTATCTACAAACTGCCCCCATGCCTTCACACCAGCAGATAGAGAGAGAGAACAGAAATAGATATTAGAAGACTAAAACAGAAATAATGAAACCGCCTTGAGGAACGCCATCGGTAATGTCAAGCTTACACAGAATAAAAAACCGAAAGAAGCAAAAAAGGAAAAAGCTTGTTTTTTAAATGAAATCATTCCAGTAAGATTATTTTGCATCTGGTTTTCGTCTACATTTTGCGGACTGAAAAGCAGCATTCATCTGGCCACGTCTGATCAGGAATAACATAAACGTGCAAAAATCCACGGCACCACAACTATCACACACGCATACACACCCACGCACACACACTAGAAAACTAATCTTCTCTGCTTTGTACAGAAAAAAAAAAGAAATTCAAAAATTAAGCAGAAAAGATCACTCAAAAGAAATAATCAAATACAGGCAAAATTAGAGATAAAATAAAAAATAAAACCACTTATTAAATATATATATATATAATTTTCCCAATGAAACTTGTGATCACTTACTGCACGCTGCTAAAATTTAATGAGCTTTATTTTTTCTCAAAACACCTCATAAACTGGCATTCCTAAAAAAAAAAAATAATAATAATAATAATAATAATAATACGGACAAGGGCAAGCCCAACATTCTCCATTAGTTTAACCAAATTTGTTTCTCTCCACAACACGAATCAAGATTATCTACTGTCAAATTAATTAGTTTGTTTTCTCAAACCAGCAATAGCAAAAGATAAATAATAATAATAATAATAATAATAATAATAATAACGGCAATAATATCGGTCAGGTTAATAACATCAATACCAAGAACAGAAAAAGAGACTGATGTGATCCTTCCCAAAGAGAGAGTGCTCCAAAGCGAAGAAATAAAACCAGAGTGCACCACAGTGGAAAGCCACCATCCATCGTTTTATTAGTAACGCAGCATCAAAACGGCTCAGCTAGTCAAGACTCACCGAAGAGAAAAGATTCATGCTGAGGGAGAGAGCCGCTTTTGTGGACTGGAACTGAACTCGGCCTGGATCCCTGCTAATGCCAACCACACCTGCTACTGACAAATAAACTCTGCTGGTTGGCTGAAATTACCTGAAGTTGGATGAGGGCTTTCATTGTTTGGTGCAGCTTAAATGTGAAATATGGATTGGGTAAAAGTAAAAGACGGATAAAAACTGGCGAGGGAGAGAATCAAAGAGAAAGAAAAGAAACAAAGTTCTCTGTAAGCCACGTACAGCAGCTGTCGACAGATTCCTCGGGGGCCTGCGCTGAGAGCAGTGTGTTTTTGTGACCTGTTTGTACTTTCCTTCCTGCCTTTCTGCTTCAGTTTGTTGAAATTTTGACAAATGTAGCTTCCATTGATGGTTTTATAAGTGTTCTATTTTTTCTTGCCAAAGAAGCTGAACCTCTTCTCGCGATCCTTCTCTTTCCCATCTTTGTTGCGCATGGTAACGCCTCCGGCATCACCTGAGCTGGGGGAGATGGGAGGCATCGTCATGGCACGGCTGAGCGCCCGCGGACCTCCAGGCGACTCTTCTCCTGTTGGAATGGAGCTGAGGATGGAGCGGATCCAGGAGCTCATTTCCGCCTTTAGAAAGTCAAAAAACTTGATTATTTTCCATTATTCAGGCTGAGTCACAGCACACCAACATTGTTTTCTACACAAACATCATTTGTTTTTTTTATCTATACTAGTAGAGTTATTCTGCCTTGTACATCTCACCTCATCCTTTGCCTGGAACAGGTACTCTTTTCCATCCCCTAGCCTAGAGACAGAGTTGAGAAGATAAACCATTAGTCAGGGATCAACTATAAAGTCTAATAAATCCATCTGAGGTTTTTTCCATTGACGTATATAAAGACAGATGACTAGTCTCCACTCCCTCCCACGGCACAAACATAAAGCCAAATTATCCTGAATAGCAGCACTCCCATATTGCGCTGGTGATGTCATTTGGAGCCAGAGTCTGCACAGTAAAGATCAGGGTTGGAGGTCCTGCACATACACCCACCTGGTCAATAACAAGCAGCGCTCAGTTTTCAATCATGGTGTTTAACTCCATTTTTATAACTTCAAATATCTAATTATCCAATCTTACCAGAAAAAGCAACAGTTGAACATGACACCACCAAATTATTTGCCAACATGAAAGGAGCGGGCTTTATGAGCTTCGCAGCAGCCAGACACTAAAGGGGCGATCACACTGTTGTGACTTCACTCTTGGGGCGCTGCCATGCCGTCAATCTTTTAAAAACAGTCAGTGAGTCTCACCTGAGCTTGAATACATGTTTCCTCTTCTTATAGTCGGAGGCTACCTCACACACGGCCTCTCCGAGGCTGATGGGTACCTCTCCGTGGTATGGAATGCCGTTGCTTGCGCTCTTGTTGTCTTTATAGAAACCAAGACTTCCTTTTCTTAAGACACAGTACACATTCTGCCAGGACCTACACGAGCAGAGAAAGTGTCAGGAACAGCGTGTGTTGCAGTCAAAAAACAAAAAAGTACATACATTTTTTTCTATATTATATGGCAGATGGAGGCAATCAGTGATGATCTCTTATAACCTCTTGACAACACTCACCTGGTAGCTGCCTTTTTGCTGTGGGACTCCATCTCCTGCTTTCGACAGAGCATCCCCTCCATGGTTTCTGGTTCGGACTCTGCTCCGCCCCTGCTCGGTAACGTGGCAGACGGCTCGAGGCGAGACGATGCCAGCCCACTGTCCCTACCTGGCCCGTTCACAGACTCCGACTCTGAGCCCTGTGGTTTAAACCAGAACACGGATGGGGATTAGAAGGAAGAAAAACACATGGTTGGATGGACGCAGTGAGCAGTAGAGCAGCCATTCACAGCCATACATAAAAAGCCATGAGTTTGCTTGCTTCGACGGCACTATATGATTACCTGAGATAACAGCATAGCGTGGGTTCAGAAGGTCCAACATAATCACACAGTACAGTCATATTAAACGGGACGATAACCGTCATTCACATGGGTAAGGCTTATGATTGAAATAACCATCTAGATGGAAAGCATGCATGCTAAAAAAGGATTTTTAAAATGTCTATATTTAAAGAATAGAATAAGGGAGTCCGATATTAGAATTGGAATATACATTTGGAATAAAATTGTTATGACTATTATTATAGTCTTAATGCTCAGTCACTTACTGAGCAAGCGTGAATGAATAAATCATAATCTACATTACAACACACAAACAAAGAAAAAAAAAGTACATGAACACACTAAAGTACTGTTCAACTCAGTTATTGGCCTTGGATACACGTGTCTGTTTCTTTCCCCCTCATTGAGCCTTTTTTTCAACCAAGTGCTGTTGACTTAAGTGACACACACATCACAGGAAGTGTACACATATAAATAGAAGACTACAACAAACTACATATAAACTGGCTTTCAACAGCTACAATTATCACCACATTTACAACTCCGGGCGCCACATTTACAGTCACTCCTGTCCTGGTCAATACGAGCACAAATATAACAGCAGACTGATCCATGAAAGCAACCCTTTCATGAATCTGCATCATGCTTTTAAAAAGCAGTGGGACTCATTTATGGTGCATGAATAAATAAAGCAATGGTTTGAATCTGACACAGAGCGATGGCTTCTCGAGAGAAGAAGTGAGGTGCTGCAGTTGACCAGGAGCTGAGCGGAGGAGGCTGTGACGGGGGCGGGGTGGGGAAGCTACAAAGCTGACCATGGCTTGGTACTCACACGCTCCGTCTGCTTTGGCTTACACACACGCTTAGGCTCTGATTTCTTTCCCAATGACAACGAAAGCGATAATGACTGCTGGTAAAAACGCAATAAGAAATTGTTAAGAGATCCTTGGCAGAAACGCAAAAGTTAGAAAATAGGTTACACACCTTTAACTTCTTTCAGTGTAAACTGCCATCATCTCCTCTGAAACACAAGAAAGCCACCATGTGCTTCCTATCTACCATCTATCTTTTTATCAGGAGTTATATTAGGATTGTGTAACGTGTAGGGTAGTTGACGTGCATATCCAACTGAAACAAGGTTCCTCAGATGGTGGGTGAGTTCCCACTTCCTCTGCAGACCTCAGGTGATACTGATTGTTTTCACTGCTTCCACACTATTATGGGTGCTTGTTTCTTTAAGTATCTTAAACTTACTGTAAACTTTTAGAGCATATTGTTTCTAGGTATTTTGCTTGAATTAACATTTCATAAGTAATCTACACTTATACATACTCTTGTTAAAAAAAAATCATACTTTACTTTATACTTTCATTAGTATAATAGCAATCAATGTCATTATATGAACAGTGAATATGTACAGAAAACAACACTGTGGATTGGAATAGAACAGACACAGACAGGGACATACACTAACATACAGTTACACTGTGTATTTGTCATATGTATGACAGGTTTGGATTACTTTTGTATATTTTCTTCAAATTCATGGTTGGCTTGTTTTTCTCTATTAAAGTTTTTAAAACACAAATTGAGAGGAAGTATGAATGTTATTGTATAAGGGAAGACAACATTGAAAATGACATTAGATGACATTCCGTGCTAGATTAAAGAATGACAGTGAAAACCTGGTAAGAATGACTCTGTTGCATCACAGAGCAGAAACACTGAAATACGTTTAAAGCCCTTGCATATAATAAAACACGTCTCACCTGTGATGTGTCATTATCGCTGTGTACTCCATTCACTGACACCGACTGATTGAGTGTGGTCTGGTCCAGACTCGTTCTGCGTTTGAGAGCGAGAGAAAGTATGTGAAATTATGTGAAACCATTATCTGTTGGTACTATACACCAACAATGTTTTACCCCCGATGGTTTACCTGGCTGCAGAGTCATGTACATGACTTTCTGTCTCAGACTGTGCCACTTCTGCCGGAGGTGGTGTAGGGGGTCGTCGTGCTCTCTCCTCTTCTTCTCGCCTCCTCTGCATCTCATGCTCCTCAAGCTAAAACAAATGGGAACTCAGTAATTCCATCGAAAACCGAATCCTTCTCAAGTACATATATAATATTGTGCTTTAACTCTTCACTTACTGTAGTGAGTTTCTCCAGTAGCACAAAGCGTTCTTCCCAGGATGCAGCCAGTTTCTCAAAGGCTTCATGGCGCTTAATAAGGCTCTCTACCTCATCCACATTTGCGCCCAGCTCTGCTGCTCGCACCAAAGGTTCTTGCCCCGCCAACCAAGACTCTGCCACATAGGCATCACGTCCAAACTGCAGCACCTCCAGCACTGAGATGGAGAGAGGAACAGCACAAAAGAGAAAGAATTACATCAAGTGTTGACTTGACTTTAACTTTGCATCCAATAGGCCTTCAAACTGGAAATATCTATCTACCATCTTTTAACCTGTAACAACGTGTCCACAGCAATGTACAGGCACACATGGTACTATTCGATTGAATATACCTTGTAAAAGCTCTTAAACCTGTTCAGCACTCATACCAATTTGTAAGTGGTCCATCTTGTCTTGCCACTTTTTGTTGATCCTATCTCTCTTTTCCTGGAGTTGAGCCAGTTTCTCTCTGATCTGTGAACAAGGAACATTCAGTAATGAACACGCATGAAAAGACTTACATTGAATGATAAGCCACAATCAGCCCGTATACTCAGAGCTGTTTCTTACAGTTATGCATTGATGCAACTGCAGATAACAGTGAGGGAGACATATTGCGCATTACCTCGTCAGATGCATAGTGATTATTGTTGATGAGAGCGTTTCCCATATCGATGCAGGCAGTAAAGCTGTCTGCCCTCGTCTCAATCTCTGACTTAATGTCCTGATGATTGGCAATGACCAACCCTGCGGAAGAAACATCCCTAGAACAGAAAGGAGAAAGAGCTGAGATTAAATAATTGAAAACAAATTATAACAGCATTTATGACAGCATTCATTACAGTAACTGGAACAAGAATCAAGCATAAAATGAGATCTACCTAGGGCTGTCATGTGCGTCAATCTGCAGGTTCACACCGTCCATCCAGAGCATGAGGTCCCGCACCATGTTGAAGAAGCGGAACTTCTCCACGGTGTCCAGCAGGAGGAGCCTGCGGGCCTGTCCAGCCTCGAGCAGGCCCTCCCAAGCAGAAGAAACAGCATGTTCGCTCCTGTGAATGTCATCAGCTTTCTCCCCAGCGTAGGCCTTCTGCAGTCGCGCTGCGTCATCTTGCACCTGGTTCACCTAGGAGGTCAAAGAGGAAGAGAGGACATTCAGTTTTCATCTGGCTCTCTTGGAGTATAACTGGAGGAATCTGTATTAACAGACAGCTGACCTGTCCACTGAGGGCCTGGATGTCATTTTCAAAAGTATTGTGCTGTCTGTGTAGATGCTGAACAGTGTTCAGGTCGCGGCCAAGGTCAGAAGGCAGCCCTTCCCTCTTCTCCTTAACACGTCCGAGCACCTCCATGGCATCCTGATGGAATCGGTGCAGCTCATAGGATGCTGCCAACATCTGTGTGCGTGTGTCAATCAGTTCCAGCAGATCGGCCCAAGCCTCGTTCAACCCATCTTTCCACTCAGCCACACTGGCGTTCTCTGGATGACCCGACTCAATCAGGTCATCTGCCTGCCCATTTACACCATCGACACGCTCTTGGCCGATATTGCTGGTGTCACGAGCAAATTCCCTGAACTTGTCCCTCAGCATCTGTAGAAAGAAAGAAATCAGGGCAGAAGTGGAAAACAATTAATTCAGTTAAAATTCCCTGAGCCTCAGTGTCTCCAAAGCATGTGACTGAGGAAAAAAAAAACTCACTGTGACATGTTCATAGTCCTGTCCTAGTTCATGGGAGCCAGCAACCACCTCCCTCTCAGCGATCCATTGTTCCAGGTCATCCACCTCCCGCTTCAGCTGGGTCAGCCGCAGCCTCTCCTGAAGCCGCCCACGACGCTCCTCAGCGAGGTCTTTCAACCCTGCATACAGTTTGTCAACTTGGGCTTGCCGTAGGGTGATTCTCTCGCTGTTTACATAAAAATTAGAGCAAGACAGATCAGCATTCATAACAAGCCATGTTTCAAGGCTGACGCTTCAACATTTAGAGCTTTTTGTGTACTCTCACCTTTCTGGGTGTTCACTGGTGACCATGAGGCGGCTGCTGTTAGCTAACTGGTGAATGGTTTGAGCGTAGTCCTCAAGTGCCTGTTCCAGAGTCTGGTGCTTCTTGACCATCACAAGTGCGCTTTGCTCGTCCTGGGAGACAAACAGGAAATTATTAGGTTTTCTCAATACTGATGATTCTGAGAGAGTTGCACTAAGAGTTATTTTATGTTTGATGTCATCTCAACTTACCTTGGCTTTTTCCTCTGACATCATGTGCAGCTCTTGTTCTCCCATCCAGGCCTCAGCCTCTGCTGCATCAGCATAGAACTGCTGGGCGCGGTTGGCTTCTATCAGACGGGCGTGACGCTTGTCTGTCTCAGCAATCAACTGATCCCAGAGGTCCCGCAGTTCAACAAGGCGCTCCTCTAGGACAGACTGTCTCTCGCCATCTACCTGGCTCTGGGTTTTGCCTCGTCTATGGATATCATCGATGCGAGGCTGGTGGCCCTGGATCTCCTTCTGCAATGTCTAATTCAGAAAGGGATTCGAATTTGGTCCATACCCAGTTAAGGTGATGAATAATTGAATGAGTGTAAGTCACTTTTATCTTCCTTTAATTACCCTGCATTACATTAAAACAAAAATACTAGCAATTAATCATTTCTGCCTGCATGTTATTTCTTTTTTCTATTTCACTGTACCTGGTTCTTCTTGATGAGCAGCTGTACGGTGGGCAGGTCTTTTCCATGGTCTGTGGAATCCGCCAGGGGCATCCTCTCCTTCACCCACAGCTGAGAGAAAAACAGAAGAATGAATAAAACATGAGCATCAGGCAAAACAGCATCTAACAGTAACAATTAATGATCAGCAGTCAGGTAATCCAACTCACAATTTCATCCTCCAGATCTCTGTTGAACTGATGTGCTTCTTTGGAGGCCAGCAGTTGCTGTCTTCTCAGTTTGAGGGGCTCCTGAAGGTTGGAGAAGTTGTCAGTGACGCGCCTTTGCTGACCATCAACCTCAGCGAGTCCAGCGTCCTCCTGGGTAAGGGCCAGAGCCTGAGACTGGAGCGACTGTACCTCCTTCTCTCTGACCTCCATCTGGCTCTCAAGCATCTATACAGAGACAGTACAAAGAAATAAGACATGAAGATATTATATTTGGCTATCTATAGATAGATCTGGCCAGTTCCACTACATGCACTCAGCTTAGAATCTATAGGATTTATAAAATATTCTCAAAATTAAGTGCAGATCAAAGTCTTTAGGTAATTTTTCAAAATTAAGATTTTTTTTAGCATATCATATCAAAGCTAAGTAATTAAACAGTGTTTCTTGACAGTGAGGTCTACCTGATGCTTTTTGAGCAGGATATTGACACTGGTCAAATCTTTGCCATAGTCGTCACTATGCAGCTGACTCTCAAGGTTTTTCAACCAGACATCGAGAGCGGAGCAGCTCTGTGTGAAGAGCTCTGCTCGGTTAGCATCGAACAAGCACTGGGCTTTCGTCTGGGTGGTGCCCTCCAGCTCTTCCCATTGACGCTGCAGGTCCTCCAGGGTCTGCTGAACAACAGGTTTCAGCTCTGGCTTCTCTGCCACCAGGGCCTGACCTTCCTGTTGGAGATAGGAAATAAGGCAAAAGGTTTGAAATGATGTTAATTTAGCTGTAATGGAAACGTCAGTGCTAAGAGGTTGTCCCCAGTGTGAAGAAAAATGAATTAAGGAAATTCTATCTATGCTTTTTGATCAGTCTAGCCATTACCAATCTCGTCACCAGACAGGTGGATGGAAGTACAGATTAATAATGGTTTCTAAAAAATAAAAATAAAAAAGGGTTATCAACAATATAAAAATGGCAGCACCTTATCAATCTTGTCCAGCCAATCTTTGTTGGAGGCCAGCTCAGCCATGAAGGCTTGATGTTTCTGCCACTTGCTGTGAAGATTTCTGGCCTCATCATAAGACATGTCCTGTGCCGTCAGCATCTTCTCATTGATCCACAATGTGAGCTACGGAAAAGAGAAAGCATTATGGAAAAAACATTATAATAAATAATACTGTGTGACTTAAACGTATGTATCTTTAAGCATCCTTACTTTTTACCGCATGCTTTCATTTTATTCAAAATCATTATTTACCTCCTGTCCGTCTTGGAGGAAATGCTGAAGTTCACGGTTATCCTTAAGCTTTGTCAGCAATTCATTAGCAGCCTCCTTATTCTTGAGATGTCTGGAGAAAATGAAGGCGAAAGCTAAATGAGCATCTCTTCAAACATCAAATTAAAATGAGAAACTTGCATTAAATGGGTCTTCCCCACAATCATTCACTTTGAAAGCCCTAACCTTTCCTGGATGGAATCAACTTTTTCCTGGATCTTGTCAGAGTTTGCATTACAGTCATTAATGAGGCGCCGTCCAGCCTCGACCACACCAGTTATCTTCTCCTCACTGGCCTCTGTGGTGGTGAGGAAATCCTCATGCTTCTTAATGGCCTCCTCTGCTCCCTGAAGACTGGTGGGCATCTCTATGTGAGACAGCACATACTCCTACACAGAGGGAAAGGAATGTCACAAATTTCGTTAAAAATTTCTTCCAGGCAATTACAGCATTCCACTGATTTCTCTTGACCTTCATTTCTGTCTTCTATCTCTCTAAACTAGAAGGGGCTATACATATAATGTATTGTTTAAATCAACAATCTACATTAATTGTTCCATCTGTCTTTAAATTCCTACACTTCCTACAGTCCTTACATGTGGATGGAATTTATTAGCCTTTACAATTATTTTTGAGCCACCAAGAACTATGACAGTAGGCCTCAGGATTTTATGGCATTAAAATTGACCCAGTATAGCAGCAGTAGCAGCTCACTTATCTCCTCCCAGTTGATCTGATTTTAGAGCGAGGTGTGTATAAACCTATGACTGAGCAATAATGTTTGTCAAAAACAGCCACACAACCATAATAAAATCTAACATGGTCAAAATTTCAGATCACCAAAATTACAAAATATCTGTAATAAATATCGAGATTATAAACATGAATGTAATTAAGCACATTGTGGTCAGGTAGAGAACAATGGAATAGGCAATAGAAATCTGAATTTAATTCAGATTTCCCACCAGACCCACTCATATTTACCTTAACTCGTGCTCTGCCTAAATACCTAATCATCCACCTAAATTATACAGTATTATATAGTATTTCAGGTACACACAGTTACTTGGCTTTGAATTTGGCACAGACTGCTGGACTGTAGACTCTGCCAGTAATGCTGCCATTGATACATAATGGTTGTCGCAATGAGGCCATGGTTCACTGGCACAGGCTGAAGTTCAAAGTGTATTCCTAACCTGGCTGTTGAGGAAAGCCTCTGCCTGCTTTGCATCTCTCAAGAATGTCTGGAAGTCAAAAGCTTGTGCCAAAAGACTGTGGCGGTTTTCCCACATGCGACGCAGCTCATGCCAACCCGTATCCAGTGCCTGGAGCCTCTGGGCCAAGAACATGTACTGGGCATCTGTCTGACCTTGAGTCACTTCCTCACCAACAGCCCGCATCTTCTCATAGTCCTCCTTATAGTTATCCACCTCATTCTTAATACTCTCATGCTGGGCAAGCAAACTCTCAGCCTCAGGCAGAGAGGTAGGAATGTCCTCTGAGGCTACTGCTGTCTGGGTACGGGACAGCCAGGACTGGAAATCATCCAGATCCCTGAGGAAGCCCTGCAGCTTGCTGGCTTCGCCCAGTGACTCCTCACGCCGCTTCATGGTGGCGTTCAACTCCTCCCACACTTCCTGAATCTCTCCAAGACGTCCATGGATCTCTCCAGCCTGATCTGGATGTTCTTTGGCCAGCTTTTGTGCCTCATTTTTCAGGTCATCCAGTTTTCCCTGCAAAGACATCAAAATTATTTAAACGCAGAAGTGATGACAAGATACCTCAGCATGAAACAAATAACCCAATATTAATTTCCCATTATTTATTGCACAGTCTGTTCTGTTCCAATCTGTCACCATGTAAAATCTCCATACCTGAATTGCCTCCAGGTCCCTCTCCATGCCAGTCAGTTTGCGCTGAAGGGCCATCACTCCAGCCAGGTCATTGCCCAGGCTCTGAGTGGACTCAATCACCTTGGTCTTTTCCTTCATCCAACTTTGGATCTCATTACACTCCAAGTGGTAGTTCTGGATGTTAAGGGCCGACTCCAAACGCTGCTTCTTTTGACCGGCCAGTTGCTCAAACTCTTTCCATCTAGGGACCACACCAAACGCAATAATTTACCATAAATGCTAACCGCAGTGCTCATTTAGTACTAGAATACTGTATTTCTGTGTCAAGTAGTGTGTTTTATCAGTTCTTTTATATTAGCTCTAACCTGTTGTTCAGTTTGTCTCGTGTCTGGTGGATTTGGTCTTTGTCACAGCTGTCGGAGCTCAGCAGCTGCTCAGCCACCTGGTTCACGTCAGTGACACGAGTGCCCAGGTTGTTCATCTCAG
Organism: Acanthopagrus latus; assembly: GCF_904848185.1. Lineage (NCBI taxonomy): Eukaryota > Metazoa > Chordata > Actinopteri > Spariformes > Sparidae > Acanthopagrus > Acanthopagrus latus. The sequence continues at coordinate 7,891,722 of NC_051051.1, forward strand.
GTTCCAGTGTCTCAAATCTGTAGCCATAAATAATAGACCAGCATCAATTCACTCATTCTGAAAAGTGTCATCTAATCCAGGCAAGATAGATCCATAGTTAATAAAGGTGTATGCAAGAGAAAGCAGCAGAATTTTGTATACTTTTAAGAACAAGATAGCAGCTATAAAATGATGTATTGGTGATTCATTTGGTCACAATTAATTTTTTTCTTTGGAATATCTTTTACTACAGTAGGTTCTGAGTGACAACAATATCATCATCATATATCTTATAAATTAAATCCTTTTTATCTCCATTCTTCCCTTCCCTAATGCCCAGACTAACCTCTGCTGCACCACCTCTAAGTCCTCCAGCTTGGTAGGGATCTCCATGCCATCTAACCATTGCTCCTTTTCTTCCACCCAAAGCTTACAGGCATCAGCTTCGCTAAACATACGGTACAGGGCCAGGGCACCTTCCAGAGCTTGGCGCCGATTTGCAGAAAGAGACTCCAGTTCTTCATAGCGCTGCTCAATAGCAGGTAAGCGACCTTCCACCTGCAGTCAGCAATAAACAATAATTTAGTCCCACAAACAGCATGTCATCATTGTAGAAGTATGAAAAACAAAGCATACATACCTCAGGGAAGTTTACATAGGCCTGTGGTAGTGCTTGGGCCTGTTCATGCAGGGAGTCGATGAGGGGGTGGTGGCTCTGGATCTCCTCCTCAATCTCCCTCTGCTTGCGAGCTAGAGTCTGGGTGGAGAACTCATCGTGGCCCACTTCTGGACTGGACACCTGTCTAAGTGTCTCCATGATCCATGCCTCCATGTCACTGGCATCTGTTTGAAACTGGTGCAGGGCCACCGATTCCTTAAGACTCTGCTCTCTGAGCTTTGTGGTCTGGGAGCAGACAGAACAAGATAAATATTTAAACAAAATATCTATATTCCATGCAAACAAAATTACAAAGAACTGTGACCACCACCCACCTCCTCCAGATGTGTCCACTGTGCACGGATGTCTTGAATCCTCTCTGTGACCTCCGGGGCTCCAAAGTGTCCCTCTTGAATCAAAGTTTCTCCAGCAGCGATGCTGTTACTCAAAGGGCCATAGCGAGCTGCCATTTCATCCCTGAAAGCCTCGTGTTTGCTGAGCAGGTGAAGGGCAGAAGTGAGGTCCCGGCCACAGTCTCCACTGGCCAGGATCTGCTCCTGCTCTCTGATCCAGGCTGCTTCCTCTCCGAGGTCCCACATGAACTGCCACAGGCGACGCGAGTCCTCTAGGCGATCTCTGCGATTTCCAGCAAGCTGACCAAGTTCATCGTAGGCTTGACCCAGCAGGTCAACCTTCTCACTAACTAGTCCCGGCTCACACGGTTTATAGGCTGTTAATTAAAAAAGAATACATTGTACTTAGATATTTTACACAAATTGTTCAGACTTAAGCTGCACAGTATGTACAGAAAGTGTGTGAGAACATGTTTGAAGACGCACCCTGTTCGTAGGAAGTGAAGCGCTGTGCAGCTCCCTGCACTCCCTTGATCCTCTCTGCCTGAGCTGAAATGTCCGCTTCTACCAGAGTGTGTTTCTGCAGCAGGTCTAACACATCATGCAAATGTTTGCCACTGTCCTGAGACTGCAGACGACCCTGAAACAGACACAATCCAGCAGAATATTTAGTTTCTTCATCTTAAAAATAAACCACCATGATTAAACCCAAAGTTTGGGTATTCTGTCCACCCACAGGATGAGTGAAGTGTGGACATTTATTCATATATTTATAAATTCTGTGATATAACCATTGTATGAGCTATGCCTTGCACTTTACAATTTTAATGACCAAAAAAACAAAAATAATAGCGGAGAGCAGAATTTCAACCAGCTGTAGCTTCCGATCATTAACCTAAACACAGGGGACCGAAGCCTTCCTAGAATGCCAACAGAGAAAATTCCTCTTATCTGAGTCACTAGAGCAGAAAGCCAATAAATGACTACAGGACAATGTGCTACAATAACAACAATAAAAAAATCTGAACAATAAAAAACTTTAGACAAGCATTCTAATTATACTGTAACAGGTCACTGAATCACAAAGACAATAACAGTGTTATTCCAGTTACCAATGAAATGTATTGATGTTTTTATCAACTTCACCTGTGACAAACAAGTCATGTCACCTTCTCTGTAGTCCACTCCATTTTATACTCGCTTTCCCAATTGAAAAATATAAAGAAAGCGTCAAATGCTTGATTTGAAATGGGTCAAAGCTCAAAGGCAGCAAATAGAGCTATGTTTGTTTTAAGGTGGTGGGTGGCTGATAAGGCCAAAGCACTCAAGTTAGTGCTGTGCAACATGCATGCCAATTTTCCCAACAGACAAGCAATAGATATAGTTAAAAACAATTAATAATTAAAACCACAATCAAGTAGGAGCTGAATATTTTGGGACACCTATAAAGTCAATTACTTGGTGAAACATGACAGTAAATTAAATACCTATTATGACAACTGGTGACCTTATGTGCCTAATAGTCCAGAACCATTATTTTGTGCACCGTCAAAGTACGGTCAATAATGTTACAGACTGATTCTTTAATGATTTGAAGGCAGTTGCCTGGATATTTGCCCATTTTACCTTTAGCTAAACACGTAAAATGTTGTACTCACGGCCATCACGCAATTTCATTTTGCAATAGCAGCATTTTGAGACTGGCAGTATAAAATAATTTAATATCACAGCATGTGCGAATTGAACAGATTTAACCATCAAAGGAGGAAAGCACATGCTGAAGTCTACCTCAGCCAACCTTGATAAAACCAGTAATGACAGGCAACACAGCTAAGACGCGGCATGTAAGAAGCTAATTACTACTGTTAATGGTCCTCTGATTAGCGCAGACACTAAAGCTGCTGAGAACATATGTGAACATCAACTAACTTAAATGAGAGGATTAAGACATTCCTTTTTGTTGATTAAAAACAAAGCCAACAGAATGTAGGAATGCAAAGCAGAAAGTTAACAATCCCTTAGCTCTCTTAGAATGGTGTAAGCATGTGTTGCGCTGAGTGGCCCAGTACCTTCATGTCTCCCATCCAGTCCATAATGTAGCGCATCTCCTGGAACAGTCTCTGTAGGTCACGATGGGAATTCAGCCGCTCTCTGCGTGCAGCCAGGAGCTCTTTCAAGTATTCCCAGAGTCGAAGCACGTTATCCCTTCTTGCGATTACTCGCCGCACATCGTGGTAACTCTCTGCTTCCAACTCCTTGGCAACAGCCTCCACAGCAGCCACACGCTCCCAATATGCCCCAATGTCTGTCTCAATGGCCTCGTGTTTACGTGTGGCAGCTTCCACTGCTCCCAAGTCAGTTCCAAAGTTGTCCTAATAACATATGAAAATGAGCTTATAACACAAACTATTCAGTGTATTCAAGTGAGAAGTAGGAATGCACTTATAGCCACATATTTTTTTTTTTTTTTTAAATAAATCCAATTTCTTTTATCACCTGAGACACAAGCCTCTGGTTCTCACTCAGCCACGTCTCCCTCATGGCAGCTTTGCGGTCAAAACGTGCAGCAAGCATCTCCAGCTTCTCCTGGCGGATCAACTCATTTCTCAGTGCCAGCTCACGTTCATGCTCTGCCTTTTCCAGGCGCTCCCAGGCCTGTAACCCAAATGAAAACACAGGAAAATAGTAATGGTCATTTTGTGAAACTAAATTAACTTATAGTTAAGAATAATCTTGTGTTCTAAGAATACATTAAAACTAATGTTTCTATATTGAAAACCTTTCTAGAGTAACTAGTACCTTATTGATGTCAGAGATGAGTTTGCCCTCTCTTGGCATGTAGACTTTCTGATTGTTTGCTCTCATCTTGCTCTGGATAGTGAAGAGAAGAACCTCCAGATTTCCTTTCTCTGTAAATCTGTGGAAACAGACACCACCTCTGGTTAACTTAATGTACAGGGACACACATGAGATCATAGTGTTTAATAAGCATTGGTTCATTCACTTGGTTACTTTAACCCAGCTTTCTGATGCTCACTTTGGGGGTTTCTCCACAGTCCTGTAGGAGTTGAAAGCCTGGAGCTGGTTCTGCACACCACTCAGTGAGTTGGCTAGCTGCCGGTCATTGAGTGTCACTATGGTCTGCTCAATCCATTGCAGCAGCTCTGAGGCCAGTGTCTCATATTTCTCTATCAGCTGGTCAGCCTCAATAGCATAGTCGAGTACCTGCAACCAAGAGATTTCTGTGAGTGAAACTAGTGGGAAAACACATGTATGTACAGGTTTTCCTCCTACATGAATGTGTATACACTCAGACAGACAGACAGACGGCAGACAGCACGCACACACACGCGCGCGCGCACACACACACACACACACAGAGCTAACCTTGCCAATTCGTTTGCCCTCCACTGCCAAGGCTTTCATCTTGGAGAAGTAATGGTAGTAGGTCGCCACATAGGTAATGATGGACTTTTCATCAGGCTGGTCAACATTAACATCTGGAAAAAAAAGACAACATAATCCATCTGAACTTGACCTCTTTCACACCTTTCTTTTTTTAAATCTACTAAACATAAACTACTGCATGTGCTTTTAAAACAGCCTGAATGAGGAATTAAATCAGTGAATGTCACCATCTTTAGACATGCTTTTTGTGGTTTCATTGTAGCTGACATGTGATGTAGCCTTGTCTAAGCTTCAATTAATTCCATTAATCCTCCATTCTCTAACACCCATCAATCTGTTTGGAACGAGAGGCACTGGCTTAGTGCCTTGTTGGATAGTGTCAGGCCCTCTGTGTGACTTTTAACCACTCACCTTCTGGGTCTAGCAGCTTGGTAAGCCCCAGTTCCTTCTCAGCCACATTGAAAGCATTCTGGAGGTTGTAGTGAGCATTGGACCTCTTCAGGTTGTCGAACTCAATCACGTCGGGTCTGCAGAGGCCAGGGGACAATTATGGTTTTAATAGGAACAGACAGCAGAGGATAACAGGGTGCAAGCAAATGGCAGTATAATTCACGCTGGCATTCAGCCTCACCTTCTTGTGGTGTACAGAAAAAATATTTGCAGTCCACTAAAATATATGTCCATTTAAAGACCAGGCTACGTTAAATAATCCATTGGGTTTAGGTAAAGCCATCTGTATGCAAACAGGCTTTTAATTAATGAAGGCAAGCTGCTTCTGCCAATTACTGCTTATTCTTGCCTGAACCTTGTTTTAATTTTGAGCTTACTCAGTGCATTAGAGTGGTGCAAAATAGTTTTGTGTGTGTGTGGGGGGGGGGGGGGGGGGCTTACAGACATTAAATCATGAACTGACATTCCCAAAAAAATAGGAATAAGGCAACATGGGTATTTTCTGTATACATATTCTAATTGCCTGCTGTGGTATTTGAATAGGTACCTACTCATGTAAAAGGCAGTGTCATGGTTCACATAAATATCCCATGGTTCAGTAACTCCAGTGAAAGCAGTGTTAGCATCCATGTGCCAGGGATCACTTTGGCATTTCATTATAAGAACAACACTCCGTTCTATTTAACTTGTGAGTTTAGCTCCCATCGTTGGCTTTAAGATCACAGATTCATTTGAACACAAGGTATTGATGGTACTAATACCAGCAGGGTGTGCAAGTGAGTTGCCAAGCATGGCTCTTCATAGAAAATAAGTGGGTTATTATTTCTGTGATCTAGGTCATCTTTCTCCCTATTTTATTTTCATCCTTTTAGCCATACTGCAGACTGTTTGAAGGATGGGAGGAGTAGGAGGAGACCTAAATAGAAAAGGGGGATGAAAACACCCCTGAGAAGTGATGATGGCGCTGCGACAGGTAGGCAAGGAAAGATAAAAAGACAGATACTGGACACCTTTTTGATTTGTAGAATGGGACAATCCTCACTGACAAGAAAAGGCCTGTTAATTATAGCCAAGCATATGCCTAACAGGGGGAAGTTTAATTGTAGTAGGTAACATCAAGTGCAGGAGGAAGTCAATGACCTGTGTTTGTGCACGATGGCATTGAACGCCAGACCATCTCTCCAGCTGGTTGTGAAGTTGTGGATGTTGACATTGGGGTATCTGCAGAGGCCAGATCAGAAGTCATTAATCATTAACTCAACAAAGCAAAATTCATCAGTTAGTGCTTCAGTAAATACTGGAATAGCATAACAGGATGAACATATCTTCAACATATTAATAGTGCTTGTTCTCTCCCGCTCCTTTCTCACCCAGCAGTTTTCATTTGGCACCAAAGCAGCAGAGCATCTTTAGCTGATTTTTTCTCCTTGTTATCCTCCGTCTCCACACTGATGTCCTGGATCTGTCAGCAGAACATTTTTCTCAGTTTTAACTGTGCCCAGATAATTTTACACAATTCTTTGATGATTAGATCAATATCATTACTGTAATCTTGTATCTTTTATACACATTATACCACATTTCAGGAAGGGTTAAAAATTCAAGTGAGTCCATGAAGATTTCTGTGAGATTTTCAGGGATGAATTTTAAAAGAGAGTAAGAAATGTGGCATCTGCGCTAAAAGGGAAATTGGCAGAGCACCACAAAGCTCCTCTGGATGTTACCTGGAAGCGAAGGATGATGGTCCAGATTAGACCCAGGGTGAGACGGTGATTCCCATCCACTATGTCATGTGAGCCCATATTTTCTAGATGGACTTTTTGCTCTTTGAGAAACTGCAGGGCTTTATCAACATTCTCCAGGCAGTGGATACGCATGCGGCCTTTGGTGGGCTTTGGCTGTGGGGAGCAGAAAAAAAATGGTCAACACCCATGTGATCACAACACACATGAGGTGGAACCGATGGAAGGAATTTAAAAAGAGAAAAACAAGTTAAGGCAGAAGGAGAAGTACATCATACTGGTAAAAAGAAGGAAAAAATGAAGCACATGATTTCTCCTTCCTCCTGACTTGTGGAGCAGGGTGGGGGTCATGCTGTGGGGGCCTGGGTCAGGGTTAAGGAAGGGAGGGGTTGTTTACATGTGATACTTACCAGCTGTTCTCCTGAGAGCACTTCCAGAAGACGGATAAGCATGCGGCCATCACGCAGGTCAGTATACAAGTCACCGATGCGACAGGTTACTCTGCCTAAGTGAGAGTTTACCCATTTGGTGAAGGTCTTCTTCTGTACTGCTTCACGCTCATCTGCAACAAGGAGAGAGAGAGAGGGGCTGAAGTCACATTACACAGATTACAATCAACTTCACATACTGAGATGTAACTGGGTTCAACAGCATTACTGTCAGGGATATAAATATTTTCAGGGAATCAGTTTCCTTTATTAAACACACTCCACTGTTGTCATCAACTCTGATCACTCCTCAGAGCAGACAGGGGGCAGTAAATCAGAAGGACATGATCCCAGGTCCTGAGCAGTTCATTTCACAGATAAGCTACGCCATTAAATCTTGAGGATCACTGTATTGACAGCTTAGTGAGAGGTTTTCACTCTTCAGCGTGAAGTTTACCAACGGCTCTGCTCATGTGTGCACTGCCAATTAGCCTAACGATGAGACTTTAAAAGAGGTAGTGACAATGCAAATTTGAACATAAAGGCAATGTCATTTAGTTAGCATTTTTGTGGTTTCTTTATTGGAGCAGGACTAAAAAAAGAATCACAATAAATTAAGCTGTAACAGCAGCTCAGACATATGGACCAGGGGAGTAAGAAGCTAATCCTGCTCCGCCACCTAACAAGGTGACCTCATTTCTAGGACACAAGGTCTCCCTGCCTTTTGAAACCACTATTCTAGCTTTGTACTTAATGCAAAGCACCTAACCCACAACACTGAGGCAGACAGAAAATAGATCATAGGAGCAGCTCTACAATAATGAGTTAAACAAAACAAAGCCTACTTGCAGCAGCATGAAATAAAATGTGGTGGGGAAGATAAATGTCTGTCTGTCTTGAAACAATGCAAAATAGCAGAGTTTTCATATTTTCATATTCATCATGTTACACAATATAGCCACAGTTTTAGTAAATCTGTTTTGTCAGTGTTCAGTGCACATAGCTCAATATGATCAAAATCATCTTTGATGGTAAATGGTATCCCGTCCTTTAGTGCAGGATGCTACACCTTAGCTCCACATTACACAAAGCAGCTTGGTGTAACAACATGAACCCTTACTCCCCCCAACACAATCTCATGTAGGAAGACATGCAACTAATGTGAAAGATTGACTAATTTGAAAAGAAACTCTCCAGTGTTTTGTTGGTAGTACTAATATTAGCTCACCAACAACAATTTAAAAGGTTGCCAAATGTCTTGTTTTACTGAAGGAAATGCCAAGACAGGATGGTTTGTTTGAAATACCGTGCAATTTCAATAAGTATTTCTAAAACACACACATTTTTCACACAGAAGGTAAAGGCAACTACAAGCTATTGTAACATATGAATGCAACACTATTCAATACTTTCTTTATACTGAACAACACTGCATCACTGTACAGACAGAAGCAGAAGGCTCATGCTTATGACAGCATGGGATGTAAACATTAATGGCGCCCTTCTAGATTAAGCTGCAAGGTTAGCTATCTTAATTAGCTAGCCTCTAATCAATAAGCATGCTTACTATGCATGGCAGTACAGTAGTTCCTACATCAAACTCCTTACGAAGTCTACAGATTACCTTGAGCAACCAGGTCTTGATTATATAAACAGACATTTCAGTGTTTTGGCGCTTTGAGCACAACAAGCCGAGTGCCATCTAGTTCCACAATATAGCAGACATCTCTACTGCTGATAACTCCAAAACTAAGCAACTCCCACCAGAACAATTTAGATAGATAGATAGATAGATAGATAGATAGATAGATAGATAGATAGATAGATAGATAGATAGATAGATAGATAGATAGATAGATAGATAGATAGATAGATAGATAGATAGATAGATAGATAGATAGATAGATAGATTACTGAGCTGATGGTGTATTTAGTTGGTGTTTTACTAATAAGTGAATACTGAGCAACTCCTGAAAGAGCAAGCACTGTGAGGTGAACAGTTTTAGGTCAGCAAAGACAGAATTGTTATGCAATCAACTACTCTACCAACTGTCAGCTGAAACAAGAACTGATTTTGAAATTTAGCACAGGCCTTCTAAAATGGAGTAATATACCACGCAATATTACACATGACCTATTGCGAGCTAAAGGGTCTTATTCTATATCTTTTCTTTAATACTAAAGTCCTCTTCGGAGGTAAGTAATACAGATAGCTTCTTGTGGTGATGTACACTGACTATAAATTAAAATCAATCTGATATATATATAAAAAAAAAGACTAAAGAGACAAGTAATGTTTTTAATTAAGAAAACATTTGAACAAAAATTCTCAACCCTGTACAGCGGTGACCTTTGTATTTTACCTAACTGAATCTCAGGTATTAAAGATACACTGTTGAGTATTGAACCTTTAGTGAGCAGTGATATTTAACAAACAGGTTTCTAAACTGCTCAATCAATGTGCCATCAACATGGTCACATGGATGTATGCCAGGAGCATCAGGGTGGCACACAAATTTCTGTGGAGGTCACACCTGTCAAGTCTAATGTTTTTCACTACTGAGAGTTTGCAGCCATCTTACAGCCTTGAAATGAAACCACAGGGATTGTCACAAACTAGCACCAGCCGGCCGGTTTGCCCCTTACTCACTTTAGTTGATCATTTTCGGAGAGCACAGTCACAGCCAGAGTGCACTGGCCAGCATAGAAGAAGCAATTAAAATGTTCAAATTATATCCAAATGAAGAAGTGTTTAACATATGCAACTATGAAGTATCTACTTATCATATCTTACCCTATCCTACATATCTCTTTTCCTGCTTGAGGGCTTGGCAACACTTGGGAAGGGCACATGCAATTTCGACAAAAAGTTCAAGAGCAGCACAGTGAGATGAATACGTTACTACTGTAATCATGCGGTCAAAAGCAGATCAAGAGATCTGTGTGGTCAAGAGATTACAGGTAATGGGTGAAAATGTACATATACATGAATCAGCATGTCTTGAGGAAAAGGCCACAAATATGTGTTTCTAATATCCTGATTTAGAACAGATTTATACTTTAAGGTTTCATTCTAGAAACATTTAAAGATGGTTGGCTTTACAAAAATATGTGAATTCAAAGCCAGTGGCGAGGCTGACTATAGTCATGATTTACAGGCATATCTTGTCTTGTCTCGTCTCCATGATATGTGTCCCTTTTCCTTGTTGACCTAGACTCATGGATATCAGACAAACAAAAGAGTGTCAAGGAATCACTCTCAAATAGCTACCATCAGTCAAAACAGCCCTTCCTTACTTTACCCTTTGTTTGGTCCTCTGCATACAGGGACAGGGTGTGCTGATTGTTAGAGATTTTCGGGCCTTAAAATTGATTGCCATTTTAATTTCAACTTTCAAGAAGTAACTCACAAGAGCCATCTCTACTACACCACACTAACAGACTATTCTTAATGTGCCAGGTGAGATGGAGTGGAGAAGCCTACATTCCTCCTCCTAATACTTGGTCATGTTGTGACAGTACCGGAGACTGAGGAGGAGGCAGTGGGGCAGTGGTCCTAAAGAAGAAATGCTGAAATGCTTCTCCATGGCTGGTGATTCGCTGCTAATAACAAGCCTACTGAACAAGAACGCAGACAGACAAACACAGACATCAGTCTCTGACGTCCTTGCTCATTATGGCGAGCAAACACAAACCTGTCATCAGTTGTGGCAATGCTAGATAAGAGCAAAACCGGTGCAGCTGTTTTCTCTAACAATGTGACATTTGTGGACATTGCTGTTATTGCATGGGAGAGTATCAACTGTAATGTCTGTACATCAACATCTAAATGGGTTATTAGCTCTTAGTAAAAATGGGCAAGGTCTGCATCAAAAAGCTTGTTTTTTTGGGGTTTTTTTTTAAACGAGGGCACACTGACAGCTGCAGGTGAGAAAAGATCAGGGAAACTGGGCCTCAACTACTGTTTGCCATCAGATGTCTGAAGTCGCACGTCACGCAAAATACCTGCAGAGCCTGCCAACATTGTTACACAATTACACAACCCAGGACAAGAGAGAAGAGGGAGAAAATATGAGCTTTAGGAAGCAAGCCTGGTAATAACTAGTATTACTAAATCATGCATAATCAGAGTGTTTCTGCCCCCCCCAAATCCCACTGAAATGAATTTTCACACCAGCCTTGTTACATGGGCAATTCAAAATAACAGTTCTCCCACGCTAAAATACAATGTGCAAAGTCAGGGGCTACAAGATTTGATAAAAATGCCCTCCATACTTGCCTGCAATCCAGCTCAAAAGAGATACTGGCTGCTTTGAAAATAATGTGAATCCTAGCAGATATACAGTACACTATATCTTCATGTGAGTTCAATCTATTTCATTTGTTTTTGAGAGATTTTTTTCTGCAGTTAAAGCATGGTGAAATATTAAAATTGTACTTTATAGTACATGCCTTAAACTCCATCTGGAACTAGAATTGAATATAATCTTACATAAACTTCATAGAAAAGAGCATTCAAAGTTTGTAAGACCTCCCTGAGGCTCTATACGCCCTTCGTCAACCCGTTTGTGTGCGAGCTAGAAAAACAAGTGATTAGAATTTGTTATGCTCTGTTTTTCTCCATTGTTTTCTAATGTCAGATTAGAACTAGTCATTACAGGCATCATCAAGTGTTTCAAACGCATATTTGGGCATGTCCAGTCACTTTGAACATGTTTGTCTCTGGTAGTAAGCTTTAAGTACATGACTGGGTGGGGGAGTAGAGTGTTCAGCCAGTGCCCTCTCTACTGTTGATGATACTGGGGTTTAGCTTGCTGCTGCTTTTCCTGTTTAAGCCCCAACCAAACTTTTGAACCGTTGATATTGATAATTATCTGCAGGTAATCCCAGCAAATATGCCGCCAGACATAATCCTGTTTTTGTTGCTCAATGTGATTTGGATCGTTTTTGGAGATAAAATGGAGACAAGTACATAACTCGTACACTTAATCTGTGTGCCAAGGTTCATAGAAAACAACACTGTATCCTTGCATGAGAACATTCTGTATGTGCAGTTTAAGATGACGCGTCAACTGATCAAATAACTTTGATATACAATGTGGTGCAGTGGATGGTTGCATCAAGGTTCAGTAAAATAAATGAGCTGATTCACTGAATTGATGCAGTGAAATACATCTGAATTAACCAGTACGGACGGCTATGGGTTTTCGCTGCTTGGATCTGTATTTCCTATTGTGTTACGTTTTATACATTGTCTGTAAAGTGTGCCGTCATAGCCAGGAAATTCCTTCTCAAGAGATAAGCTGATCTCAAGAAATCATAAGTAAATTAGTAAAGAAAACATAAAAACATAGATTTTAAACGTAGATCTTTTTAAAAAAATAGATCTGTTTTGGTTCAACTCAGTGTCATTCTTGTTAAAATTTGCAGATGAATTTAAACCCTGGGCTGTGAAAAATACCTTACCATAACTCTTTCACAAAAAAGCAAGCATGATGTAATTGAGTGGGAGGCATCCTGCTTTCACACAGTGTGATAAGTTTGATACAATTTTATGTCCGTCTGCCAATAGGCCACCAACACGCATTATGAGCCAACTCTTTTCTAGATGCCAGCTAGCCAAAGAGGCATCTAATCACATATTCAGCTGTCAATGACTCCAAAGACAGTTGAAAAGTCCCACTTTTTCCCCCTGTACTGCTCATGTCCTCTCAATGAATCCTGCCCCTCTCCGCTGTGTTGCATGACTCTGCACTTTGGCTCCCAGTGGCGTCACTTCAGCATAGAGGACAAGGAGTGACTCCATCCTTAAATAGCTTACCATAGTAAGCACTTCACACAATAGCAACAAATGCATACTGCAGATTTCATCTGCTATTCATTTTCCTGAGCATTTGCACTCAAACACACTGGACCATTGTCTTGTGATCGTTTCTTGACTGGCACAGAAAAAGCAATAGCTCTTGCCTCACCACAGGCTGGTAATCATTAAGTGCTGCTAACAACTGCATCTCGTTTCATGTCCTGCCCAGGTCATGCCTTCCTCCCAAGCCATTTCATTTTCTTCCTGGGTTGAAATGAACTTGACCGAGTAAACTTTGACATCCTGTGCTTCACCCACCCTGAGATTGCGTAATGAGTGCCTCTGGTCACCCCGTCCTCAGAAAGACTGAGTAAACTTCTTCCATCAATCTGTCTGCTTTAATCTGCTTTAATGACCTTCTCTTGGACATTCCCACATAGAGAAGATTATGGTATTGTGCCAAAGGGTACAGAGAAAGCTCATCAGTGGGAGTCAGCTCCACTCTTACTAAGCTGGGAGGAAAAAAAAAACAAAGCAAAAATATGACAATAGATGTTGCAGTGTGTTACAATAAAATGTTTTTTTTTTGTTTTTTATTGCAATTTCAGACCATCAGTGAAATTAAACGGAGTGTAAAACCAGCTTTAAATACGATTTTGCATTGAACAATTTAGTCAAGTTGTAGGTGAACAGAATACCACACTGTGATAGTTGTCAATGTATTATATATGTATGGACATTAGAATCTTATCATCCGCCATGGTTGACATGTAATTAGGTATCTGAATCAAGGAATCATTTAATCCAAGAAACCTGTATAGCTAATGCTAAAATCAGATGGTGAGATGTCCTAGAGATAGCATGAATTCCTCAAAATCTGTAACTTAAACCGAAAACTAAGGCTCGAGAATCAATTTCTCAGCCAATGGATTCTAACTGTTTTGCTGTCCAAGAAAACAGAGTAAACTAAAGGTGCTTATTACAGGAATTTGTCTTCATGAAGATTCTATCACCACCTGTCAGATAGTCAAAAGCAGCTTGTAAGCTCTGTGGTTAGTAGTTACTTTTCTTATTGACACAAGTGGGTGGGTGGAGCTAAGAGTCAACTATGGCTGAGCTGTCTATAGTTTCAATTTGAATCCTTTTGGAGATTCTCTTTGTGTCTGTAACTAAATGTCAGACGAATACAGCCACAACAAAGGAGACACAACATACATTTAACAAGAAAAGTCTCGCCAACAAGGACCAACCATCTTAAGAGTACTAGTTGTAGGAGGAGTAGGTCTGTGTAAATAATGTTTCAGTAAAAGAGGGGGAAGTGATAAATGAATAATAGTTCACTCCTTATTTCTATATGACTCACAACATGCACCATCAGTGTTCGCCACTGGCATGGATGCTACATGTCTACAGTGCTGTGATGTATGTGCACAACTAAGTGACGAACTGCTATATAAAGATGCACATGCTTTGACATTACTCTGCCTGCAAAAGCAGAACTGCCCTTCCTCTGCTTATGACTTTGAAAGTGGGGTTGTGGTAAAACCGCCATCTTGCCACATGTGGCATGAGTTATTTTTACTCTTTTAACAGTTTGAGGTTACAAGTATAGAAAGGCAATGTGTTTTGCCACACACCAACAGGTTGGTTCATACAATTCCAAAAAGTGACATGGTGAGTAAGAAAGCAATATCTACAGGGAGCTCCTCTTTTCCTTTCTGAAAGCAGTGAAGGCACTGAGCATGCCCTTCAGGTCATGCACCTCTGCACCATCTGCAGCTGCAGCTGATAATGGGAAAGATCAGGGGGGTGGTGGTGGTGGTGGTGGCCAAGGCCAATCCCATGAGAAATGAGACAGAAACAGGCACCTCTCAGCCATAACATCTGGATACAAAAAGGGTGTGAAATGTCAACAAGACAATAATTGTCTTCAAGCCTCCAAAACTGCACCTTGTTGTTACCCTTCCAAGAGGGAAACTGTCAATATTAGTAAAACTGTACAAACAAAAAGGCATTGTGTGTTTGCGTGTGTGTGCATGCATGTATGTGTTAGCAAGGTAACGTGACTCTGAGTTACAGCTGGAGGCCACTGAAGTCAGAGCCCTCACTAAGAGTGTTAGAAATATTAAATTACAGCAGTCAATTCATAGTGCGCTACTAAACTTGAAACTGGACCAAAAAGGTGTCCAATGCTGGTCTTCCAGTTTCAATGCAAATGCTTAAATAAAGCATCAGGATAAGAATGTGTCTGACTCAGATAGCTAAGAATTTGCTGTTATGAAATAAAAAGACAGCCTTGGTCACTTCTTTGCTGAGATTTGACTTTACACACTAAAAACTGAACTAAATTACCTGGGGGAAATAAATCTGTAGAGGTAGATTGATGTAACTAAATACTACAAAGGGAAATAAGTCAGTACAATAAACATCTAAAAATTGTCTCACTTTTTCTGTTTATGTTAAACGTGTTTTAAAGGCCTTAAAAGGTAGAAAACCCTCCATCTATTTGAATAAAACCATAGTGCTAACACCTGGTGAGTGTCAGTCGTTGTTAGTTCAGGTAGCCACAGCAGTGACCCTTTGGACCAGGACCCTGTAGTCTATCCCAACACACTGTATTTATCTCTGAACCAGGATGACAAACCAAACTTGCAATGTATTTATCTTGGCACCGAGATAAATAAGTGTCTTGTAATAAGTGCACTATGAACTTTTACACCATGTTCTCTGAACACAAGAAATGCAGTAAGATTGCATAACATAACATAACATTCATACAGTGCTATAATACTACAAGAGGGCTACAAGAAAATCTAATAGCTAGAAATTAGCTGTTTATTCTCTTAACTGGTCATGAATGATTTAATGGGTTAAATTATAAAGTGAATGTGGGCCAAAAAAGACAAGCTATTAAAAAAAACAGCAACTGTCTCTCCATCTGTCAATAGAGGCTGTTCTATGGTGCAAAGATGAAGGGGTTTTTTTTCCTTCTCCCTTGAATTTAACCATGTGGCCCAGTGTTTCATTAAACCTGTCTCCCTCTGCCATAGTTATTTAGTGACTCAGTTTATACTTCAGCTGTTAGACATCATTTACTACTGAGTCAGATAATGCTAGATGTGCTCAGTGCTTTCATGGCTGCTATGGGACCTGAAAATCTGTTTTCATCAATTTCCAATCACAATTCCCTTTGTTCATCAAATGTGTGGTTGGGGTCAAATTTTAGACAGAGAATAAAAGCTGGAAACCACTGACCTTTAACAAAAAAATGTCAAAGTAAGACAAAAACAACATCATTTCGTATCTGCACAAAACTGTTTTGGGAATGCTGACATTTTATTTGAAGAGTTGGTAAAATGACACCAAAACTATGCATGTGCACATCTTTTTCTTCATCATTCCAGGAGACATCATGGTCTAACACAGGGAGGGAGGGAACGAGTGACACAAGGAATGAGCCTCAAGGGTAGTCAAACTGGAAATACTAGTGGGTGTTGCCAAGATGTGTTTTTGCATCTGATTATGTGCATGTGAACATATTTAGAGCAAACGTCACCCAGAACATATCCATGCAAGGAGATAAGCACAAAAAAGAACAAAAGGAGTAGTATTACAAAGTATGACAAATAAATGCGTTTGTTATCCGACTCCCTTTATTTCATATATTTAGAAACTGAGTTCTGGTCAGATTACTAGTTGTAATTCATTTCACAATATTCTTGTTGTAGGGAAGTGTGAATAATTCCTGTCAGCACAATTTTGGTGACTGATCTCTGACCCCACAAATTACACAGTGAGTGAAAGGTGGTTTTCTAACCTGACAAGTGGAAAATCACGTGTAGATATGTACCCTTAGCTTCTTTGTGCGTGAGACTGCTCTGTTCAGTCTCACAATGTTGTAAATCTTGTACTTGAGACCATATCTTTTCTCTGAATCTTATCTCTAGTCTAGAGCATTGGTTTTGTCAGAGTAGTTAAGGTGAAGACATTTTTTTATTCAGGCATCACATCACAAAGATACACGTAGGACTGGGGAATATATCAGTGTTAGTTACTGTGATATGAGTTTGCCACATCGCCAAACACTACACGTTTATCTCTCCCTCACTTGCAATGAAAATATTGCTTAATATAGGTGGTGGAATATTGTTGGTCCACTACAAGAATGTAAAACATGTAAAACTAGCAGAATGCCCTTTCAGTACACACTATGACAGCTTTCCATTTCAGTGAGCTACCAGGGAGGGACCAGAAGCTAGCAAAACACTGATCTTCATGCACACCACTGATCAACATGTCAGTTTCATTCACTACAGCACATACATGCTCAGCTACTGCAAATACTTGAACATGTGGCTTGTGGCTGAGGGGTCTAACGCTCACAGGAAAGTGCTGCATGATGAACAGATACATGTGGTGATCACACAAAAACTAAAATACAAACATTTGAAAGTGACACCTCGAAGGAGAGGGTTTTTTCAAAAAAAAGTTTTACTGCCATTTTACTGACACAAGCATTTACAGACGTTAGAAGAAACTGACAGATTTGGGAGTACTAGTATAAAATTAATAATTTAAATTCAGATTAAGGGGACATTTTAGTTAACACATAACTTTGAGTCCTATGTCACAACCACTAGTCACTGTGATTTCTGTTTGCAGGACCTCACAGACCTCACAGGCTTTGCTAGAGACAGAGCCATGCATTGTAATAAGATAAGAAAGGACAGGTGGCCCAGTGATCAGGTGCCAGACTGCCTTTCTACTTTAGAGCTGAGATGAAGCCTACCGTGCATTTACTATGGCTTCCCTGGACTCTCTCCATATTAAGCTCTGAAATAGTACAGACAGAGGAGTCACTTCAACCTCTCACTGGTGATCATTTATGTGAAGATATGCTGAGCCAATAGGAGACTCATTTACAGGCAAAAGCACCTGCTGTAGGACTACATCCCGAGATAGCCAAATAGTCCACCTGGACAATCTTATCCACAACTTTTAACTTTAACAACTGTTTCCATAAGCCACACACCAAAGAACTCTAATCTGTGATGGCAATAGGACAACTGATATTCAAAGATATCTGCTTAGCTAAGCCATTGTATTTTTACCAAACAAACCATAAAATAAATGTATATTATGAATGGAATTTCCCTTCCAACCAAATCAACGTGTCGGTCTGACTCTTACCTTGCAGCTGTTTAAACCGTCCTTCCAGGATGTTTGAGTATTGCACCTGATTAACAAATGCTGCTGGGGACAAGCAGGGCTCTCTGTCCCTGTGTTCCCACTCCATGGTCTGTTTTCTAAATGTTGAAATAATCCTCTAAGATACAGAATGAATGGAAGTTCTTCTGTATGGCACAGTGGAGGAAAATGTCCCACTAAAAGTGTATCAAATCCTTGAGAAGGTTTAAAAGAAAAAAAGTTTTGTATATCCAAAACGCCTCGGTTTATCCTCCTGTTCTTGATTTCTTCAATGCTGTGCCACAAGCTTAAAAAATGTTGCCGCCTGTTCTCTTCTTCATCTACCGTATGTCCCACCTTGTCCAATGAACACACAGCAGTGAATGCATGGGTAGTGGATTTTTCAATGAATCATTTTAAACTAAACTGAAGAACAAAATGTTCTCTAGTTTCACCTCCTCCTGTGAAGAATTTCACCACACTTGTGGCCTCTGAGCAAAGTGAAAACTATCGTTGCACTCCCTTGTGGTTCTAAAAGGAAAAGGAACACTGGCTTCTCCTTCCCTCCAAACTCTGAACACGCATTTGCTGGTGCAGAGCACAGCAGAGCAGGCTAACCGGCTGCGGTCGGATAGCTGTGTAAACAAAGCCTGCTGTGCCGTCTGAAAATCATGTCATTTGCATAAGGTGTGTTTGAGGGAGGAGCACAAAGGAAGAATATGGTGGAGAGATGAAGGGTGGGAGGAGGTGTAGAGGTGGACTAAACCATTAGAGTTCCCTGCTCAGTGTTGCTTGAGGCGGATTATTTAACTCCACCTTAATTCCATGGAGCCCTGGGGTGTGGCCTGCCAAGACGGTGTATCACCAAAGTCTCCATAAGATTGCATCTTCTTATCCTGTTCTCTAACTGTGTGGCTCCTTTTTATTTCTATCACTCTCTATAATAACATTTCATCTCCCTTTTTCTGTTCACTAGGTCTGCTATATGATAAGGCGTTAAGACAGGAAGGAAGTTGTTGAGTCAGCCTCAGCAACACAACAAGCTCTTTCCTGCCTGAACAAGATTTGAAATTGTGAACATGTCTGTCTGTTTGTCGGGCAGATGGGTATGGTGATTGTGGGGGTGGATGTGAATCATTACCTGTCTAAAATAATTTCAGAACTTCACGGTATCAACACATTTCTTTTCTAACTAGATCAGGGAGAAATACAGAACTAATGTCTGACAATCCTTAAGGACAGTATTTCATATTGGCTTTTTAAATTTCTAATCGGGTAGATTTTTCCCTCCACTGTCAAATTAACTGATTGTTTGCAAACACCGGAGGAAAATGGACTTGCTGTGATTTGAAAGCTGCAAAATAACTATTTCCCTCAATCACTGTCATATCATAGAAACAGTAATTGCAACCTTTTTGGGCACACTTGACATTCAAGTTAAGTTTATGTGGATGATTTCCATGGCTCTGCTTCATAATCCAGCACTAATAATAAAGCAGTATTTATTCAAATCTGTGCAATATGCACCAAGATGACTATCAACGTAAACTAAGCATCCTGAGGAAATTATAAATCTATTTTGAAAGTAAAGAATTAAATTACTTTGGAAGGTTTACGCTTTCCTACAGCTGCCAATTAACAGTAAGGCAAAGTGAAAGATGTACTAAATGCCACTGTGTAAAAAAAAGTTACACAAGGCTGTTAACACAGGGAGGACTAAGGTCACAGCCTTTTTTAGTTTGGTCAGGGGGCAGTGGTAAAAAGGTCTGGTTGTTTTTTTGATCTGTGTTTGTCCTGATGAGCAGGGAGCATCTGGATGGGTCTCGTTAGAGGCACCAAATGCCCCAGGCCTTCTGCGACTGGGTGTTTATGAAGGGGGACTGGACTAATGAGATCCAAAGAGAACACTTCCGTCTGAGGAACAGAGGCTATGCTTTGGACACATGCAGAGTGGAATGAAGGGCAGAGAACTGGTAAACCTCAGTAATGGCCGTTTAAAATCCCATCTGGCATATATGGAACATCACAAACCCACAAGCTTTGTGTGTCTGGCATATGCGTTATCAACTATCATGTTAAGGCAATTTCCCACCTACACAACCCATCAGTCATTTTGATATACTGAAAAATGAGCAAAGGCTATGATTAACAGTTACATTCAGAATCATGTGAAATATGAAAACCAATAGTGAGAACGTTTGCCAAAGGTAGGTGTGGGAAAACTGCTGCATTGAGAAACTTGAAATTAATGATAATTGATGGTGGTCTGGCATGATGAAATAACACAGAAGAGAAAGAGCAAAAAGATAGAACCTGGTGGGGGAGTTAACACTGCCAGAGGGAGAAAGGAGATGCCTATTGCTGAGCATGTACATTTTATCCATCCTACAGCACAGCCCCTTCTGAGGACCTGGGGGAGGCCTGAAATCTGGTCCATACTGCAAGCGCTGGCAGTAAATATCTTATGTGAAGGGGAATCCCCCTGGAGCTAGAGAGGGTGATTTTCTCTCAAGAGTCCCACAGTCACTCAAGTCTAAAACAGAATCTCTCTAAATGTGGTCAAATGTGAGAAAGTGAATTGTTATGATATTCTGTTACCCATGGTCTCAATTGTTGGTTTCCAGATTTAAATGATTTTGTCCTGTCTATCATAATGATGTGAAGTAAATAAATGTAACTGAGTGTGAAGTCCTGCTTGAGTTGCTTGAAACGAAAAAAAGGCAAATTTTCACAGCTTGTCTTCCTACCCCTACACGGTACATGAGAGCAGATAAGTGGTTATTTAAGCAAATTAGCAGTAAAACAAGTGACGCCTGGAGTAAAATGTTTTTAACAGACCGGAAAGGGTGTAAGAGGTGTGAACCAGGAAATGTGGTGATCGTGTGTCAGGCAGAAAAGGAGAGAGCGTTTCACTGAGATATAAAAGCGCAAGTAAGTAGCAGCTTACATTATGCAAAAGGTCTTGACATTTTAGGGATAAGTTGTAAGAGGTGGGCAGGAGCAGCACCTGGGGGGAATAGCCGCCGCAGCATGTCAAAGAATGTGCACATCAAGCCCACACTTGTCAGACGGAGATGGTATCACTGGTATTCTCAAGGGAGCGTGCGCGCACACACACACACACACGGAAACACACACACACACCCCCCACCATAATTATATGACAGATACAGAATGTCTTTAAATACAGTACAAACCAGGATACAGGCGACACCCAAATGTGTTTCTGTTGGCACGAGGAAATGAGTCAGGCTGTATTTGTAAGTGAAATGAAGGTTTATCTTTCAGAAATACTTTGACTACAGCGGTGCTCAAAGATCAGCAGAGCATGTGGTTTTTGCTGCCTGCCTGCGTGCGTGCATGTGCGTGCGTGCGTGCCTGACTGCCTGTTGCTCCCCTCTGCTGGGTCCTTCATGATACTGCAACTTATTTTGACTATGACAATAGAGATTTTATCAGTAGAATGTTGGGGTTTAGCAATAAAGCGTTTCTAAGGTACACTGTGGCATGAAAATTAATGATTATCGTAACCTGGTGCATTTGTGTGTTCAAGGTACTGATATCAAGCATATTAGTATTATCAAACACATATGAATATGAACACAATGAAAGTGTAAATCAAGTTTCATGTCCTTCAGGACAAAATATTTTGAGAAATTCTAATAGTTTCCATTACTGTAAGGGTCATTGTAATTGATCATAATAACAGCGTAATACCATATACCAAGATAACGAAACAGGGATCTTTTTCTGAGAAGGTTATCATACCTCACATACAATTGCAAACCTAACACAAATTGAATCCAGGAAGCTACAGGGTAGCTAAAGGAAGACACACACCGGATGTACTATAACAAATAGAGCAATCAGGATTTTCACCTGGGTCACTTTAGTTTGGAGCATCCAATGCATGCTGGAGAGAAAATGCAGCCTCCTCATTCATTTGAGTAAGACCACTGCTTAGGCACCACATGGGTGACAATCTAAAGGGCTCCGTCATAACTAAAGTTAAACCTGCATACACACTGTACAATAATGTTATAGTACATTGTAATGGTAATAGTACATTGAAAATAAATCACTATTATGCACATTTTTAGATAGTTTAAATGATGCCATAGTCTCATCACCTCATTCCATCACTTGCTCTTTTGTGAATTGACTACACAGGTGCCTGGCTTTGTCCTCCTTTCTGAAGTATTTTTGTCTTGCCCTATAAAGACAGAATTGTGCCTTTTGGGAGAAAAAAGAAGAAAGTTTGTTCCTCAGTCTACAGTCTAATTAGATGTGTGCAACCTCCTGTTAGTCTACAATTTTATCTCTATATGTCATCTGTTTCTAAAACCCATATTGACAATATCATATTTGGAAGACAAGACTTCCAAAAATCAATTTTAATCAGGTGCTCAATAGCTAACAATGTCATCATCTTGAATGTGAGACTACATTGACAAAAAATGTCTTTTAATCAGTATCATATTACTCTCAAAGTAATATGAATATGTTTGATGTAGTACAAACTTACTACGGAGTTTTGCTGAATATTTCTTTGAAGTCTTTTGACTGTATTGGAATTATCGTAACAGCATCATAGTGTTCACCTCAACTGGATTTAATGAACCCAGCTGTGCTAGTTTTCCATCAATTATGACTAATGGTTTGATATTTCATTTTGCAGCTCACCGTAACTTTGTGGCATAGTCTGCTGCACTCACTCACCTACATACCATTGTATTTATTACATAAAAGTAAAATACTCAATTTTCATGCTATTCTTTTCCAGTAAATTATTTCATACATCTGGGTTTATACAGTAACATATGCAGGTTGACCACCACCTCATGGATCTGATAACATACTTAATAATACTTAGATACTTAGAAGAATTACTGCTGAACATCAAGGGACTATGTGTGAAAGTGCATCTTAAAAAATTCTAATATCATTAACAACTTCACGATAATCCAGTTCAACATAACACTATTAAGATTTGCCTCAAAAATCACCATAAAGCTTCAATTATAGTTCTTTGGGATAGTGGATTGTACAGGTGTATCTTCTATATTGGTAACTCGGCATTTAAGGGACTACTACTAAGGGAAAACTCAAGTTTCAAATGTTACTAAAGAATAATGTTCTAAACGGAACCAAATGTGTGACAATCATTATCCCACATCGATAGCACACATTGTTGCATCTTGACACCTTGCAAGCATATACATTGATGAGGCCTGAAGGGTAGCATACCTGCGAGAGCTTTGATGCGAGAGCGTTCGAAGAGACGTGCTGAACTGTTCTCATTATCCCAGTCAGTCTCTGCTGCCAGGTCCCAGCGGTTGTTGATATCATTATACTGCTGCTGGATCTCCAAGCTGTCAAAGTCTGTTGGCGAGATGGTGCTCATGGTGTCTGGGCTTTAGGAAAACACATTCAACCTACAATTCAGAAACAGACACACAAAAGCATCCAGAGTTAGTGCATGCAGGAAAAGAAGAGATTGCGTGATACCAGAAGTCACCCAAGACTGACCCTTAAAATATTTGCCAGCCAGCGTTCAGAAATTCAATGTAGGAACTGAGCGTTCTATTTCATCAGCAGCCAGATGATGCACTGTAACATGCATCACCCACACTTTGCTCACAGCCTCATAGCATCACTTGAGTTTTATGTCCTCCAATGACAGTCATATGCAAATAGCAGCTTAGACAGTACAACTGCCAGAGTGTGTAAGGAGATAAAATGTCTGAGATAAGTTTAGCAACTGTCAGAAAGTCATAAAGTTAGCCAGCCAGTAATTGAACATAACATACTCCTGTAAACCAGCGCAACTCTTGCAATCTTATTTTAGCCTGAGTGTTGGTCGAAGAAACAAGCTCAATCTAGATTGATCAGACCTTAACATGCACATTTGCAGAATCCATAAATCGTAACACACACTCAATGAGAAACATAGCAAGAAAAAACAATGCACACAAACGCAGTACACACACACAAGCACAACAGAATAACATAAGAAACAGAATGTTGTTAACTCAACAAGAAGTGACATTCACTGGCTTTCTCACTCAGCTTAAACAGTCAAAAAGCTTGTCTGTTAACTGGTATGGAGTGACGGGAGGGCGATCATCTAATCTATTTAAGAACATTACAGAAACGCAGGCAATAAATCGCTCACATTAGAATATTGAGATTTGTGGTAAATAATCATCAGTAATGTGGGTATAATGACTAAGTCAAGTGTTAAAACAGATAGAGCAGTCTGGTAATTTCAGAAAATTACATCACTTTGCTGTTATGCAGCCTTTTAAACCATGAAAAGACAACACTTATGCCACATCACGACTGAACAAATTTAGAAAATCTAAGCATAAAGACAGTCCCATTCTTCTCAACAATATAATACTGATATATATCTCAGCCCTCGCTGGTAGAATATATCATACAAATGATATGGGGACCTGCTCATCAAGAACATTTAACATTAAACCCACAGAGCAAAATATTCAGTTTATTCTCATTCCCTGTCCTTGCACTCACTGCTAGCCATGCAAAATCTTCCTATCCTGCATATTTGTACAAACTCAGCATCCAGTTATAATAACAAAGGTCCCCTCATATGGCAACAATCAATACTTCATAAACAAGGAGGTGAATCCCACCCCCTCTCTCCAACTAGCTGAGTCTCTGTATATCGCAGAGAGATTTAACTTTAGCCAGAAGCAAATCCATATTGTCCTTTACATTCATTTGAATTGAATTGAATAATTGTGTGTGAAAATTATTCAAAGGATCTGGGTATAAACTCTTGTATGGATGTATGTATCATCAATAAATTTGCTGGTATAAAGGCAAGACAGCATCCACAATGAATTCAGTTTACCCCACAGTAATATTCTGTCAAATTATTCTTGTACTCTGACATAAATATAACAACTCTGACTAGATTTGAAACATCAC
The DNA here is from genome assembly GCF_904848185.1 of Acanthopagrus latus. NCBI lineage: Eukaryota > Metazoa > Chordata > Actinopteri > Spariformes > Sparidae > Acanthopagrus > Acanthopagrus latus. The sequence goes on from NC_051051.1 coordinate 7,916,687, forward strand.
AGCTCATAATTTTTCTTCCCCAGTAATGGCAATTAATATGTTGATGATTTTAAGGTTTAAAAGCACTAACTGCACATGACCAGACAGATCTTCTGCTTCGTATTACCCTTTGACACCCAATGGGGGACCCACGTGGAGCTTAAACCCCCCCACCAGAGGGACCCATTAACTTACTGGGGCCATTTGTTTAAGAGCATTAATAGACAAGAGATTAATAGATACAGATAAGTCGTCAGTTTGCTAATACCTGTTAGTTTATCTTTTGTTGTGTCTAGTAGCTCAACTCATTCACTAAATGCATTGAAACTGCAGTCCTCACATTACCCTTCATGTCTGGCATGGGGAGTTAAATTTAGTCTATAAGTGAGAGGATGGAGAGAAGAGTCCAGGGAACAAACGAGGTGGTCCTATAGAGGAGATTAAGCAAGCCAGCCAGGCAACAACATTCAGTTTTTCTCCTCCAGGTGTGATTGAAGAACACTTGGATAAGTCATGTCATGCTAAGTCAATGCAGCCTCTAAATCAAACCAAGGAATCAATAACAAACACTTGCCAGAACCGATACCTATCAGTACTGTGCACTACCAATGCACTGTGGACAGCCAGGTTGGGCCCATGTATATTCCCTGCATCAATTAGTGCAAAAAACCCCACAATAATAGACAAGCAATAGCATCATAGAAGGGGGAGTGAGGTGGCGCAGGTTTAAAAAGCCTAACTTCAATGTAAAATGCTCAGCTCGGTTATCTCAAACGTCCATTTGATGAAAGCACTGTGTTCTACAAGGAGACAGCTCAGTAACAGTAATTATCTGCAGCTGTATGGCATAGCAGGGGGAATTTAATGTGTCACTGAGCCATATTATTAGTGTTTATTTTTTTATTTTGGCCATTTACCATCCATTGGATAGTTTACTGGCAAGAGAAAGTGGGAGATGAGATGCAACAACTGTGCATAACAAGAGTCTAGCCAGTTGTGCAATTGTATGGTGTGCTGTTTAGATCCATAAAGCCATCAGGAAGCATTGGGTTGTGTATTTTAGTATGATTTTATCATCCTTCTTAATCAACAGACCATGGCGCTATCCATTATTCCAACCCTAAAATACACCTTACTACTGTTAAGTCAAACAAGTCCTTCTAGCTATAAAAAAACAAAACAAAACAAAATCTTGGCAAATCCTATTAGTAGCAGATTAAGAAGTGGCTGGGAATAGAATCTAAATGCAGGGATTACAGAAGAAGGCAGAACGCCTCCACAATGGCCCCCGACCTGTCACCTCCTAGCTCACTGGCACCCCAGGAGTTGACTGATGCCTTGAGTCCACTGAGTATGTGTGTAGGCAGTCAGTTTGTTTGTTACTATGTCCCTCATTCATAGGTGGGATATTCTCTCAAATATAATAATCACAGTCAGATCATAAACATCAGTCGTGACAACGCTCACCCCTTTCAGTAATGACCTTCTCACTGTCATTATGTCAAATTATGGGGTGAATTGAAAAAGAAATCAAGAAAAATCCCAGTCAGGCCTTCATGTAGCTTATGGTGGTGTGGTGCTGCTCACAAGGAGCTGAGTGGTAAGATTTATATGCGGCTTAAATAACCAAAACGTAACAGCATGGAGGCAAGAGCCACAAAGAGGACACACAATCCAGGACAGGCCTGGCAGCGATGAAGTCTGACAGTCTGTTTGTGGGAGTGGACCGGGATGGGGGCTGGACGTGGGTAGGACCAGTGAGGTCACAAGAGCCTGGCCGTGGCAAATGGAGGGTAATCCTCCCCCTTGTTGTGGGTAGGAAGAGGCTTGGCTCACTGTCTGCACTAAGCGCTCCTCAATGGATCAGACATACAATCCCTTGACCTACTATGATACAACCTACTGTACACACCCTCTGCACACACACACACACACACACACACACACACACACACACACACACACTCACAAAACAGTGTGGCATGAAAACACACATGCAAGTTGAGCTGACCTATTACACCACCATCATCAACTCCCTCACACACAGTGCACTTCAAAAAGCCACACACACATACAAATGCACCCACTCAGCATGTAACCATATAGTGCATGAGTACTCGGCACAGAAAATGGGTCGCTTCAACACCTACAATCATGCTAGTGCTGTACAATTGCCTCCACTTAGTCCAGAGACAAACTACATCAGGGACGGAAAAGAACAACTAAATTGTAAAAACCCTGCAAAGCTAAAAAGCATAAATGAGCTTTTTAAGTCCATGATTCTCATCACAAACCTTCTGGAGACATCAGATGTTAGCCCCAAAGCTACTGCAAAGTAACTACTGCTCATTCCAGACAGAGACCCAGACACAGACAGCCAGACAGATGTGCCACAAAAAGGGGGCATAAAAGAGATCCCACGAAAGAAAATCCCCTCAAGGCCTAATCCATAAACACACAAAAGACGCACATTAATGTAATGAAAGATTTAGAACATGCCATGGATCCTTCATATGTTGATATATGCCTTTTGATAAACAAGGCAAAATCTATTAAATAATACAAAACTAATACTGGGGCTGTTAAAATCAGCATATTCATGCAATCGCTGGGCAATATGGCAGGACTGTCTGAACAAAACATGAACATTAGTGGAATCGGATTCAATGATAGCAAGTCTTCAATAGTGCTATGAAATATCCTCAAGCTGGGTAACAAGGCATGGCTTATATGGAGGCCAACCTTTCCAAACATGACAGCATTATGCTTTCTCTATACTCAAAATAGGAAAGTGAGATACAGAATGTACCCTAGGAACGCTTGTTCAGAAGAATAGTGCTCCTGCAAAAAGAAGAGAGTGAAAGTGGGGCACTAAGGAATGCCTCAGGCTAAACAACAGCTTCTGACCGGGCAGACACACATCAGGCTGGGCTATTGCTCACAGCAGACTGACACCGGCTAGGAAAGCAGGGCAGAGGCAGCAGCACGATAGGCAGTGCCATCACCTCTTTCTGTCTCACTCTTCGTCATCCCTCCTCCCCTCCCAGAGATGCTTCCCTTTGCCCAGCTGGTCTGTTTGTCACTGCACTCGTTAATCAGGGAGAGAGGAAAAGAGAAATAGAGCTCACAATCAGTCGCCCGCAGGGAATAAGGCCTGTGCACATTAGCCAGCCACACTGCCACCATGCACCAGGGGAATAGGACACACACACACACACGCACGCGCGCGCGCGCACACACACACACACACACACACACACAACCACTCCCTGTAATGCCAAACAAAGGAGCCTTGCCACAGCTCTTACCAAATCCACAGTGTGACAATAGTATTCAAAATACACAATTAGGTCTAAAATATTTTACTAAAAACAAATATGGATGACTGTTATGCAGCTAAGCGCTTCACATAAATTTCAATTTCACGCCAAGGTGGCACCACTGTGTTGCCCAAATGAGCCTGCCCGTGATACTCAGATGAGCCTGGAGGGTGGGGAGGCAGATCCCAAAATGCAATGCACAAAGCCTGCCCCGACAAACTGGCCCCATACAATAGAGGAGTCAGCAGAGAGTTGAGGCCAGCCGTTCAAGCCTTTCCTGTTTGCAGAGATGAGGCAGCCAGAGGCACATATGCATCAGAGGCCCCTCCACATGCTGCTGATCCTGTCCTGAATGCCCCGCTGAATAGGACAGCAGAGGTCCTTTGTTGACCTGTAGCATCACATTCATCAAACACTCAAGCGGCCAGCATGCCCTCCACACATGGACACAGACAATTTACTTAGGTTCAGGACACAAGCTCTGAATACAACACAACAGGACATACCACAGGTTTCATTTTTATGTTTTTTTTTAAAATCAAATTAGGGCTGATTTCTTTTCGTGTTCTTGGATAGTCAGATAACAAATTTTCAAGTAGGTATGCATAAATCTAAATGCATTATGTCACTGGTAATTGGAAATAAAATTGCTTTTCATCTGTCAAGACATTATAATTTTACTCAAAAATCACTCAATCAATATAACTCTATCTTCACGTCAACATGCAGAGACATTCACTTCAGTTATCCATATTTATCCAAATAATTCTGGACCACATTTACAACTTTCTTATCAAATGAGAAATGAGAAAAGGAGGACTTCACAATACATCTTACTGAGGATTCTACTAAATCTATATAAAACAATTTCTGTCCTACATCTCATTTCCAAATAAGCACTGTATATTGTGATTAAAATTTTTGGTATGATTCTGTATTCCCTAAATCATCTTCAATATTCAGCAAAAATCGTCGTTATCTTCCTAGTCATACTTTCAGTTTATTTTTTCAGTGATTCTTTGGTGAAGCAGCAGCACTGACACATCTCAGGTTAGTGGGTCCACTTGTTTATCTCTGGCTTCGTCCGTCTATAATAGGAGGACTATTATCACTTATTGATTTAGAATTACCACAGCATGGACAAAGCCAGGTAAAGGTTATGGTGCTTATGTTATGGTACTATGCTGCTTATGAGCTCCTTCTGTTTCTTGATGAGTCCTGAGCTTGGCCTCTGCTTTGAAGTACATTTGGCTGGATGTCACAGTGGCAGCATCAATCTCCTGCGCTGCCAGAAATTTAAATCAAAAACATCAGTAAATTAAACATTCATGTAAATCAGGCTAATCCAACGTGGATTGGTTCCTGCCATTTTAAAAACACACAAAACCAAGTACAAGTGTAAGAACTGACAGTATGCTCAGATGTCTGCTCCTGTGTGTTTCTGTGTTCTTGATGCTGATGCATGGTTAATGGAAAGGCTCACAAGAAGCAATGCCTACACCAACTCAAGAAGTATTACCACTTCATGGACAATACAACATACAAGGCCTCACACCAACAACATTATTACAACATTATCAACTATGGGCCTATATATAGGACCCAAGCAACACTCCTACATTTCTCAAACCATCTGTTGATCACATCAATTCCTAATCCTTACCCTTAACACTTAATGTGTGGAGGAGGTGTTTTTAACCTTTGTATCCACAGTGTTTAATGTTCGTGTTTTCTTATATCTTTAAAAAAAAAAAAAGGTACAATATTCAAAGGTTCTACTTTCCTTTAACTTTATAATATCTGGTACAGCATATTAATATCAGTGAATCAATGAATATTTCAACAATGATAAGATATATGCATTTGGTTGTCAATTAACATTACAATTAAAACAAGAAATGTTGGATGCCACACTTATATTACCAGCCTGTTCTCTGTAGTGGTGGTGTAAAACAGCTGCTGTGTCAAGTAGAATCTGTGAGCCATCATTTAGCAAACTGAAACCTTTGGTGAAAACCTGTATTCTCTACTCAAAAGAGCAGTCTTACAGTACAGCGATAAGACGCTGTAGTTTCTAACTGTACTTCCAAAGAAATATATTCCAAAAAGGGTTAGAGAGACAGGCTGAGCACAAAGAATGAATGGTTTCAATTGTATTAGGTTATTCGCAAAGAATTCCTCTTTTTTAATATCTGAATAGTCAAATTACTGCCCAGAAATCAGACATGCTGCAGAGCTGCTTGGCATCTCTATATTGAATTGGCAGTGGGATATTGCACTCTCAGATTCCTGAGGGGGTGTGCAACATTTTGTGATCCTGTGAAGCACAAGTGCAACAACTGTTCAGAATTTCTGCCTCTGCATGAAAAGTCTGCCCCCGCAAGAGGCGCCGAGTGTAAAACAAAGTCCTTCATATGACCTAATCTTTATAAAGCGTCGATTTTTAAGCGCATACTGAAAATATATTTGTAAAAGCACATGAGGTACCATGCTGTATGTAGAAAATATGAAAAACTGAGCATGTTTTCAAGATGAATTTGTGGCAGCTCCTGGCTGCTGCTAAGTGTGCCCTTGCAATGTCCTTACTCTTTCACCCTCTCCACTTTTCTGACATTATTAAAAATAGAGGAGGTGAGTAGGCTGCCCTCTTCCTGAACTATCAAGCATTTGGTTGTGTTTGGGATTCCAAATGTGTGTGTTAGAGTGTACTACAGTTATACTGTAACCCTCCAGTGGTTTTGTAGCATTTATAATGTAGTAGTAGTAGTAGTAGTAGTGGTAGTTTGTAGAGTAAATTTAGGTCTGACTCATACCAGACCTGGCTAGTAGTTCCAGTATTTTCAAATGAATATGGCAGAGGAAGGTTTGAATAACCATTAAAATGAAAATCGTTTATTTCAGTCAGTACAGAAAAATATGAGGGCATTTTGAGGTTTGTGCAGACCACTACAACAGCCATGCTATAAAGTGTATTCTATAGAGAAGACTGGAAAATAATTATAGCTGAAAGCTGGACAAGTGAATTAAAGCATTTAGTATGGGCACAAAACTGCATGCCAACTATGTCGATTTTTGGAATAAAACTATTACAGCTCTAAAATACTTTATGATCAACTTTACTCACTGGCTACTATTTAATTATAGATGTCAGAGACATCGCTTCATTTTAAAGATGCTGTAATATTCATGCTGATGACCTAATTCTGAAAATAAACTGGTAGTCTATGTTCTCATGAGCAAAAACCTCTAATGTATCTCCAGAATGTCAACTTTTCATGAGCAGACTTAGAACAGCATTAGCCTTACCCTAAAAACCTGAATCGAACTAAACTGTGAAAAAAAAAATATTTCATAAGCCTTTAGGGGTATAGGACTTTCTGGTCCTACAAGAGGAACATGTTCTACATACATTTAAAAATAATTTTATGTGCATTTTTTCCCCCAAAATGCTGTGTGTAGCTTTAACAACCAATGGCGCTCAGTGGAACTTCTGTGTTGAGTTGAAATTCAGGTGTTAATCTCTGTAAGCTCATTTTTAAACAAACGTTAGTGAGTGTTGCTCTCTGTTGGCGGAGTGGGGAGAGACACTGAGCCGACGCACACGAGCCGTTACAGAAAATCTGACCCGAATCTTTCACAAAGAAACACACAGTCCAGCAGCATTAAACAACTTAAACACATTGTCGATAGGCTTGTATAGGAGAAAGACATATTACATCATATTGCAATTCGCTTACATACAGCCAATAAAAAAAAAAAAAAACATTTTTATATATGTAAATTGTGCCAATTTGTCCCATAGAGCCCATTTGAAGCCTGCACATAGTTACGGATGACTGCCTTGAGCAAAATGCAACTTCAGTTATCTATTTTTATGCCAGCAAATTAAAATACAAACATTGCGACCTCAAGTTATCATCTATGTCACTTTCTGGCCACGTGCCAGCAGCATTGCTTCCAGAGGGTTTACATCTAACGTGGAAAAACAGCCATGATAACTACAAATACTTTCCAACGAGGTGCTGTAATACAGACCTAAAAAAAAAAAAAAAATGTATCTCAAATGAGGAATTGCACACATGTAAGCAGCACTAATTATACAAGGCGTACACTGGGTTAGTGATATGGTTCACTGCAGCACAATGACTGTGAATGGCAGGAACTGAAAAAAAAAGCTTGTTCGAGAGGGATTTTGAGAATCAGCACTATGGGGGGCCCACATTCACCGAGACCAATTCCATTGTTGAATGCTGTTCATCTAGCCAGCCAGCCATCCAGCCAGCTAACAGCCATATCTCATCCATCTATCACCACGACCCGTTGGTCTCACATCAAAAGGGCTCTACAGTGTGGCCAATGCACACTTAGATGATGTATGATCTCATGAGGATTACTTGAGCCAAGAATTCCCAGAAAATGCAAAAGACAAATAAAAGGATGAACATTTAATTTAGTTTGTTTTGATAAATGTTCTTTGTGGGAACACTATGCAGTACTATTTGGATTAACTAGACACTATGCATTTCTAATAACATAAAATAACAAAGACAACTTTTATCACAACACAACATCCATCCTGCATATAAGTGCTATTCTTGTACGCTGCAATGAATAAATATGAAAAGACACTTTCTAACCATAAAAAAATTTGTAAAATCAACCATGGAGAACATGACTTACTTCCCTGGATGGCGCCATTAGCTTTTAATATGGATATATTTGATGAATCTGAAGATATTCTCTGCAAGTGTGTTGAGTTCAGACTTCAAATGCAATTGGACTATTCCTGTCAGATTGGGTTTCTCGTGCCTGGCAGTTAGTCCATAAAAATCTGAAGGAAGGCTACTCATGTTTGCAGCAGAAGCCTGGATAAGCCACAATGACACAACTAACCACAAGAGCTGCCCAATGGCTGATAAGTCATTCCCAGTACACTGTATGTTTTGATGAACAATTATGCTTGGTTTTTTTCCCATACTTCCCCCCCATTTGGCGTTTAGTCATTTCACAGCAGGCCTCTACGGCTCGATTTCAGCCTCAGCTCCAAAGGGATGTTGTTAATTATTAAGCATACTGTATGTGGCTTGCCTCAACCTTACACATAATGCTTGCTGCCTGCAGACAATGCTCCATGTGCATCATTTCAACAAGGTGAAGGGGAAGAGCAAAGTCATCAAGTCGCCCTCTGCTGGTACAATTCCACCCTTACTGAAGTGAAACCTGAGGTCTCTGTGGAGAATTCTGTGTAAATTTATTCAATAGGGCAAAGATTTAGAGAATTATTCATTGGTTGTCTTGAAAGTAACCCAATAGATTAGCTGGGAATTCTTTCAATCTCCTGGAAATTCAAGTTTACATATACATAGACTGGTATCTACTTTGGAGAACACCAGTAGTAGATGGAGGATAACTGGAAAAATAACTGGAAAAATTCTACATGAACTTTTACTTACTGTATATGAATACTTTGACAATATTATGAGTATGGCTATTGGTGACTTAATAGAAAATTCAGTCTAAACTATGTGCAAAATTGATGTGTAGATATGATGACCAGGAAGTTAGAGGCATTCATTCTTTAATAAAGCATAACTTTAGAGAAGTTATGTCATTGTTTAGGTTGTAATACATCAGAAAAAAACATCTGAGTAACAGAGTACCACAACATAGCAACTGGAAAAAATGCCAGGCGATATGTTGTTTCATATCAGTGTACAGTACATCTCCCTACTCGATCACAATGAAATTAAATGGGGAGAGTATTTGGCAAACCCTATGTTGGAAATAAAAAGGAACCAAGTGGGAAACTGTGAGGCAGAAGTCATTAAAAATATTTACACAAAAAAAATTAACATGGGTAAACATTAAATAATTGTGACATCATACTTTATACTATTGTGTATGTAGTTATCTACTTAAGTTAGCTGTGTATCTATATTTAGTAAACACTCATTTTGTATCCTTTTGTCAAATCTAGTCTGCCATATAAACAAGTCCACTTGCCAAAAAAGAATGGAGGCAGGAGGTGGAGAAGGAGGAGGCATTTTAAGTGTGACAGAATGAACTCCTTGCTTTCTATCCCATCCTCTAGATGGCTGTAAATTATTGCTTTCAACCTGCAATCAATGTGTAAATAAGTCACTGAATATAAAGAGGGATGGAAACCCGAGATGGGTTGCATTGAGAACCACTGGCATAGGATAGTAATGGCAATCCTGTAATAGAGAGGCTATTGGTTTGATTCAACAAAACAGTCATGGCTCTTTCCAAAGTGTCCTTGAAAAACACCTAAACATTTCCTGTCCAGCTGTTAAGTGTTCTAGCCAAAATCAGCAGCTGAATCCAATCTGTGTAGATGCTTTTTGTTGGTAGAGGACACTCAACATTTTGTGTGATGTAAGAGGGGCTTCCCTCTTGGCGATAACCAGTGCTATACCTCTACCACTGTAAAGTTTTGTCCTACAAAACCTTCCTTTTAACTTCTTCTTTCTATGATTTCTATATTGTATTTCGAAAAAAATAATTAAATACAAAATCAACCATCCTAAATATATAGCCCTTAATCAACAATAGCTACTCTCAATCAAGTGACTAAAACCTACATTTTAAACTGCTCATTATGGATGATGATTTAAAAGTTCCCTTTATTATAATGCAAGCCAATGTGTATCTCTCCTGCCACATAACAATTGTTCAATGGGCTGTTTTCTCCGGGCCATAAAACATGGTTCCACACGTGGTAGCCGGCAAATGTCAGGTCTCAATGGCTGCAAAATTGGGGTATTGTCCTAAAATGCTCCGGGGGCGAGTAGCAAACTCACAGTTTCCAAAACAACTTGTATCGTCACCGACTTTTCTCCTCAATGATATTGCGCTTGTTAGCCCACACATTAAAAATACTTTTACCTGATGCATCCCTGCTATGACTCACAGTCTAGGCCAGGCACGCAGTGTAAATCTCAGTCTCATCATAACATAACCACGCAGCCCACAATGTCGAGAGAGAAAAAAACCCCATAACACTGCAGCTTTAACAGATGCCAGCGCTATACCACATCTTGGTGAGTGAGACAAATAATCATCTGGCTGGCTGGCGAGGCAAAGATGCTCGGCCGGTTTAGTTGAAAGCTGATGCTGAATCAAAGATCCACAGGCTGCTCGTTTCTGAACGCGCAGATAAAATGTGGCTGGCGTTTGACATCGATTCAAACAAAGGCAAGAAGACAGACACACACACACACACACACACACACAGAGAGATGGTCCCCAGTAACTAAGGCGTTGCTGTCGTGCACACTACTCAACCAGGCAGCTAACACAACACAGCTGAACGTGGGTCCATTTCAACCAGCATCTCTTTCAGACTTTAAAAAAAGGCATTAGCCACGACTGAATAAACGTTATCTGTTTGGAACCAGCTAACTCATAGCAGTGGCAAGCTAGCAGCAGTCACCTGAACGTCACGGACTCCCCTCTGTCGTTTAGCTGTGTTATGAGTGGGTAGTCTGCTGGTGGTGGAGAATTAAAAAAAAGACAAGAGTAAAAAAAAAAAAGAATAAACAAGCTTACCCCTTATTTTTGTCTTCTGTTTCAGAGGCTGTCGATATTGTTGCTACCGCGTCTCTATGGGCGATATTTCAGCACACATGAACGAGGTCTCCCCTCTGCTACAGGCGCGTGCGACTAAGCTAATTCGAATGTTAACGGTTAAAAAAAAATCCCAGGTGACACCGATCACGTCTTTCCGTTAAATCCGCATCCTCGGGAAAAAAACCCCTTTCCCTCCGCGCTGCTATCGGTGCAGCGCGTTATGAAACCAAACCAGGCTTTTTTTCCCCTCTCTGTCTCTCTGTCTAGCTTTCACACAAAACGGTCAGCGGGGAAGAAGAAGAAGAAAAAATCGGCGACGAGAAGAGCCCGTTTTTTTCAGGCAGGTATGAGACGGATATCCGCAGCAGCTTCTTCCCCCCCGCGGCCGAGCATCCGAAGGGCCGTCCGTACCTCACTCGCTCCCGCTCACTGTACTCCCTGTTCAACAGGGAGAAGAAAGGAAAAAGTGGACGTATGCGTTGGGGGGTGTGTGGGTGGTGGATGGTGGTGGTGGTGGTGGGTGTGTATGTGTGGGTGGGTTAGCTGACCCCTTCACGGTCACATGGGAAACACCGTGCACATTTTTACAGTATTCTCCACAGTAAGTGCACAACACAGTGAGAGAAGAGAAGAAGATGCTCCTGTCTCTGTCTCTGTATCTGGTGCTGTCCCTGGTGCTAAAACTGGGAGCCTCCACACATACATACACCAGCCATTCAGTTTTGTGTTTCAAGGAAAAGCTGTTTGGAAAATGACATCCAGCCTTGCAAATCAGGCGAATGAGCTCAATGAAGACATTCTGCTAATGAAAGCTGAGGAAAATGACATTGAATGCATCACCTTCGGGCATCAAATTTTATCTCCCTGTGACTGAAAAAAAGGAATCAATATAGGATGATGTCTTCTTGGATTCACATTATCAGTGTGTTGGTCAACGTCTCGCCCATGTCAGTGCTGTCCACTGAAAAAAACAAATATCTATAAAAACAGAAAACTCATAAACACCAAAATCTTGTCCTCTCCTTTCAGGTCTGTTCATCCATCTGTTTCAGCGTGTTATCTCTGAGACCTGCCTCGTGCTAAATTATTCCTGAAACACTATGCAGCACCTGGCTGGTGTGACATCGAGATCTAGGTTATTCATAAAGCCCAGGAAGGATCCTCATGCAAGAGACCTTCGGGGGGGGGGGCAGGAGAAGTGTTTTGCCTTGGGTGTTCTTCTTCACGCGAGAGATATAACGAAAGCAGAGATTTGATGGTTCGGTTAGTAGAGATCCGGCCTCGGTTATGTTGGTGGCCCCTGGACGGGCACAGAGGAAGGCACCTAACACCTTAATTATTTTTTGTTTTGTGTTCCCCATCTGCACTGTGTCTGTCTCTCCATAGGGTGTGTATATGTGAGTATGGGTGTAGCTGAACCAACAAAGTGGTAGTGGTGAGGGTTTTATGGGATGATGGGTCTCGTAGGGAGGGCTGAGCAGTTTGGAAAATAGCATGCTACTCATTATAGGCAGTTAGTGGTAATGAAAAAGCTCTGCTGTGTTGTTAGTGAGGTTCTAGTATTTAGCATTTTTGCTGTGAATGTGTTATTGTAATTGAAGCTTTCTGAGTGGGCCGGACATTTTCAACTGCAGCCAAATCACCAGTGGTTGAAATTGATTTGCACTACCAACATATTTGAGTAAATTTTTTTCAGAGCTCAGAGTTCAGCTTAAACTAAGATGAGGGAAGTTTTCAGTGGTTTTAAAGGACACTTTGTACCTGATGGAGAACACCCAGTCAAAGTCGTGATTTTGGACTGAAACACACTGATTTTTTTTTGGGGGGGGGGGACTAGATTTATAAAAGAAAACTTATTGTATAAACCTGATAAAGTCATCTCAAACAAAATGAGGCAATGTCTCTGATGTAGGGCTGTTATTCGGGTGTTAAATAATGATTTTGTGTTTCAAATACAAGTGCCAGACGTGGCTGGCAACCAGGCCGCTGTCATTTCCATCACATATGCATCCTTTGACTCATATTACTGGTCGAAGCTGCTGTAAATCACCTCTATATTGTATACCCTGTTGTCAAACTGACCTCTGTTTTGGACCTGTGTTGATGTGCTGAAACAACTTTATTTCCATCACATATGAAGGATGCAATGGAAATAAAGTTGGTTCATCACTTGAATCAAAAGTTAGTAGGTGTAATGCAGGTAATTATGCCCAGCTTAGTTCAATAAAAGAGAAAACTTGAATTCAGAAGGTAAAAGGTTATATTTTTCTGTTTAGTAAGGAAAATACAAGTTACAATATTTCATTGTTTGACATTTTTGATCATTTATTATGCCAACAGTTATATCTGAATATATAGCATATATCTGGCAGTTGAAAGTGCATCAGACTGTCACCTCATGCATCCTAACTTCAGTATACACCTCTGCAACACATGTGATGAGATGTCATACTGATGATACTGTTGTTTCTTCGCACTGTTGATAAGTTTATAGTTTAGACTCTAATCTTACAAATTGCTCATTTAAATCCAAACATTTAACACATTCACATTTAACACATGTTAGCACAAATACATTGTATTTTTATGCTGACAATACTAAGCTTTATTTTATATTATACTTTGTTGCTGGTACATATGTATACACTTTAAATTACTTTTTACATATATTTTTGCATATTTTTTATTTATTTAACTGTCTAATCATTTAATCTAATTCAAGGTGTTTTATTGACAGCATGGCTGTAAAAAAAAAAGCCCCTTGTAGCTGATATTATCATCTGAGCAAATTAAAATCTATACTCCTCAAAAGACACACAGACTTATATTTGTCTTGGTCAACCTTTCCTTTTTAAAACTGGGGCAACTCGAGTCAGGTAGATTGACATGGACCCACCATTCTCACTGTCCAGCTGCTCAAGGTTTTCAAAAATCACTAATTTGAGCTGTACATATGTGTGTCAGCATTGATAACACACACACACAGGCACACAGTCAGACACACACAGAACCTGTTTACGCCCCCGGCCCCTGTCCCCACCCATGCTCCCAGACCCACACCCCAGCAGAGAGCTCATCCACAATCCACCGTGACAAAGGGAAAGAGCTGAGTGCAGGATATAAGGCTGCCACTGGCTGCCAGAGTGTGTCCAGCACATTGCTTTCTGCAGATTGCAGCAGTTTGAGCTAAACCCCCCCTCTGTCTGCTCTCTATAGACGGGACCTGGGTGGGTGGGGTCACCATGAGTGCGCACAGTGACCAGGGTGGAGTTGTGGGGGCTCGTGTTTGGCAAAGTTTGTGTGACCGAGTGGCTTCACAGCTGGGTAGACATGAGTTCTATTCTGTTTTTCCCAGCACAGTGTGTGACTGATATTCCCAACCTTAAAGCTGAATCACATGACTCCAATTCCCGGGTAATGGGACGGGGGTCTCTGTGCTGATGTTAAATAAAGTGTCTGAGGCAGGGACAGACACAAGCTGAAAGAAGTTTGAGGTTTCTGTGACCAGGAGCAGCAGAGTAAACAAATAACCAAGGGCAGATACATTCAGCATTTTGTTAACCATGTTATTTTATGAAAAACATTTCCAGTCACCAAAAACAAGCGTTAAAAGTTAAATAAGAGGTACAATCACACGTTTAACACAGTCACTAACATATAATTATACTGCAGTTCCTTCTCTACAGCTTTTACAGTTACTGTTTCATTGCACTAAAAAACTAAAACATGTATATATCAAAAACCTAATTGAGTGTTTGAGAAATATTTTGTTCACATTTCTATATTTAGAATAAGTCTGGATCAATACTTTTGTGTGGTTTGTGTGTCAATCTTTATGACACACTTTAAATACTTGTATCAAGTATTATGATCTACTGACATGCATAAACTTTTTATCTGAGTTATGCAGATGTTAGGATACAAAGTTTTTTTTAATGATATTTCGAGAGATTACATCACAACAGGCCAAAAATACCCATGCTGGTGAACCATTTCTTTTGCAGAGATCATAGGTTTAAAGAGCATTTACACATCACAAAAGATAAAACTGCTTAAATATCAGTTTTGAATTTAATTTAACTTTTGTTTTTCTAGAAATATCTGGCGGTTCAAATTGAACATTATAGGGGGCCAGCCTTGGCCCACGTGCCTCCACTTTGGTAGGCCTTGGATCTAAACTGTGTTTCAAAGAATATAATTCATCCTTACTTGCCACCTTATTTCAGCAGCTGTACTTCCTCCTTACAAGCCTGTCTTGCTGGGTTTGTTTCCTTATTAGCAACATATCTGATGCCCTGATAGTAAATTTGGGGAGGTATGGACATGTTTCTTTGTTACTGATATGCTTCACCTCTCATTTATCTCCAAAAAAATCATCTTCACGTCTTCTGTATTGTTCAGCATTTACTTATTTAGACAACTGGTCAATGTATGTAAGGAATCAACCAACACACAGGAATCCACAAAAATAAAGTGGAAAATTCTCCCAAAGCAGATCATAATATATAAAGAACAGGATCGAAGCTGTTGAATGGAGAGAAGCGAGGCGACTCCCATCTTTTCTTGAGAAATGCTGATGACTGAACTGATCTGAGGTGACAGGCTGGCTGACTTAAAGATTCAGAGTCTGTTCTAACTCCAGAGTCAACTCAATCTGTGGGTGTCTGCTCTATAAATACCATAAAACAGCAGGTCTGTGTTTGCCCAGCACATGTTAAATATGCCAGTCTCAACAAAAAAAAAATCATGTTTGTCCCCTGACTTCCAAAGCCATCTGAAGCTGTATTTGACCAACAAAGAAGAAAGTTTGGTAAGCTGCTGTCAACAGCCACCAGTATCAACGGGTTAAAGTCCGGTCAGTGTGACCTACTAAAAGATATTTATATCTTCTCACACTTTTTTTTAGTCATCTCCCAAGGACAACGGTGCTATTTCTGTTGTGGTTCTCGCTCATCCTCTTTCTCTCTCCCGTCCCTTTTCTTATCTTTCTTTTCTCCATAAACTAGTTGCTGGAGGTCACCCTGCTGTTCCAGTTTGAAATTATATAATTATTCGACAGAATGAAACCAGGACAGTGAGGAGCTGTGGTGCCACTGGTGCAACGTGACTCACTGAGCCCACAGGATGAGGTACGTCTATAGAGGCAGACAGACAGCTTTGGCAGTTATTGCGCCCGTGTCCTGGTGAGCAAGCTGTTTTGCATGCAGTTAACGTTTCTGAATCACGTGATAACATTGTGGTTTTGTTCACATGTTGCTTGAGTGTTTTTAGAGGGGAAAAGAATCATCAGAGAACACAACAGGTGTGGCAGCCAGAGCCAGAAACATTGTCGAGAAAGTCTTTTTTTATGTCATTAGACAGAAATAAAAAGATACAGATTTTAAGTGTAGTGTTGTTAGTGATACTGAAGCTCATAAATTAAAGCTTCTTTTCCCCCTTTTTTTTCATTCAAAGTGCAGTGAGTGATACAATTCAGACAGCACTACACAATTCAAGAGAGCTGTGTACATAGTTGACTATACTATGACCGTATAGATACCTCTGTACACACGCCTGGAAATAATTATACATGTTGTCGATAAACAACATCATCCATCATTGGTCAGAAGTGTACATTCAGTCTGTAAATACAAAAAATCCCAAAGGCATTTGTTTTTCATTGATGAATAAAACATCTATAGTGTGTTTCCTCCACAGATTTGAAATGTATTGCATAAAGTATCCCTTAGATTTATCTCACACACTTCAGTAAGAAAACCCTCTCCATTTTGCCACCAGAGATCCCTTTACCACAGTACAGACATGCTCATAGTGAAGACCCAGTTAGACTGATGGGAGGCACATTCAGTCCAGCACGTATGTTCCAGCAGCTCCCTCTACTGGCAAATATTGAGGATTTTTTTTTTTATTATTTGCAAAATCCAACAAGTGCAAGAAAGAATATAATAAATAATTGTTCTCTGCTATAGTATTTTAAGTTATGAGTTGTCCAAATACACGTTGGAGGCTGGCCCAGTGGGGAGACACCCTATTTTTTTTAACGCCAGCTTCAGTTATTGATCAAACTGGGTAATTATGTGTTCAGTTATACATTTGAACTGAAACAAGTGATGTCTTTTTAAGTTGTTTGTTCATTCATTTTGTTTTTATTTATAAAGCAACATCTAAATTCATTGGCTTTCTACAGATTTCCTTCAAACAGTGGAGTGAACAGACCTTTTCTTCTAACAGAAAATATGACTTGTCAAAACATACCTAATAACATTTCTTTTCATGACTGACATTGATCATGTGTGAAGTCATGCATCCAATTATGTCACCAGCAAAGCAGTGCCAAGTCTCAGTTCAGTCATCCAGTCAACTCATCACTTTAACTTTCGGGACAGATTTCAGGATGATGTAATCTAAAATTATTTGAGTGTGATAAGTGCAGCAAGCTGTTTGAGAGGGGATACATATTCTGAATAGCTTAAACAATGATGAGTAAAGATATTACACTGTTACACATTATTGAATTGGTACAATGTATTTTGGAGGGCCCTTTTAAAGGGTTAAAACATTTCCCAGACAGACAACATTAAAACAATGTATATTGAATTAAGAAGGTTTTGACATTTTATTTGAGTCTGAGTATGTTGAAATAGTAGAAATGTTCTGCTGTGTCTCCGACCTCTGTCTGCTGCTCCAGCTTCTTTAAATGAAGTGTTTTGTCTGCTCCTCTGTCAGCTTCTTGCTCTTGTCTGAAACAAGCCAACCAAACTTGCAAAGGGTAAATGGACTAGAATAGTGCAGTTTGAAATTTTTATGAGGATATCACATAATTTGTCTGAACTCAGCCTGAATTTGCCTGTAAATGGTTTTATGTATCTTTTAAGGTGCCAAACCTACTAATACAAACTAATAATTGTGCTGCAATATAAGGTGCCATATTATGGTTATGGGGGACGTTTTTAAAAAATGTAAAAACTAAGACACAGCTTGCACCAAAACCTTCATACGGTTACTCTTACTTTGGTGTGTGAATGACCCTCACCTGATTCTCTGTATGTTTAAGGATATATTGTGTAGCTATCAACCTCACCTTTTTTTATTCCAGCTGCTGGTTTGGTTGTGTAGTGAATAAATCCTGTCATGGTGACACTCTTACCTTACATTTCCGCGGGTCTCTTAGATCCTTCAATGCCACATCGCCTGTTTCTCATCATTATAATGGACCGGAGGTTCCTCACCCACTGTGGCACAGGGCGCTTTGGGGTCTGCCGAGGCTTGGTCTTGGAGGAAGAGGAAGATGAGGGGGAGAAGGTGGAAGAGGTAGTGTAGGAGGCAGAGGAGAAGCGGTTGGGTGAGGAGGTTGCAGAGGAGTTAGAGGGAGAGCCCAGAAGTGTGTTAGGATGGGACTTGGTTGTAGACTCTGGACTGGGCTGCTCCAGGTACACTTCAAAGTACCAGCCTAAGGATGTCGGGCCGGTTGGGGTCCGGCAAGACGATAGAGGTCCAAGTGAAACGCTTGTCCATCTGAAGACAGAAAACAAACCTCACTTTTAATCTTCTGTCACGTCACATAAACACACCATCAAAACTGTATGTTGCTAATGTAATGTGCAAGAAACTCGGACACTTTGCTTCTCTTTGTATCACAGAATCAAAGAGCACACATTGATAAAGACTGGATGACCAAAATGTCTGACTGGATATTAACCTCACACTGCTTTAAGTCAGAAGATGTTTGGTAACAAAAAAAATGTAATGTATTTCAAATCACTCATAAGCTGTTTACAAAGTTCTAATAGGCTATATTTAGTTTGTGTCATGTCAATAGGATTAATTTATGAACAGATCAGAGGATGTAGACAGTAGCCAAGTTTCAGAGCCTATAAACATTAACTTTAACTTAATTTTCTGTATATTTCACAACAAATTCACATGATACTCAATCAGTATCAATCAAGATCATTCCTTTACCCTCACTAGGTTGTTCATTCTGTGTTTGGAGAATAATGCTCAAGACAATAACTGTTTGACACATTTTAAGAAAACCACACCAAGTAGTTTGCTGTGTGACTGATTGTTGACAAAAGGCACATTTAAATACCGTATTACTAGTTTTGATGATAGACACTGATCATGAAAGAAGCAAGGATCCTGATGAATCGCTCAAGATGCTTTTCTGTTTTGAGTTTATTTCGGGGTCATGACTCTTTTTGCTATCTATAGCATAATTCATTTACACTCGCTCAAAATCGTATTACTGTCAGTCAGAGCTTTTGTAAACCTGTGCCCTTTCATTTTGGGTCTTTGTAGAGATAAATTTGTCAGAATTTGTCAATTGTCATCATTTTACCCCGAAAAGTCGTTTAACACGTCTCCTTTATTAAAGCGCTACAGGCTGCCTGAACGCAGGAATACATAGCGAAACATGATGGATTTGAATATGGTAGAAATCTCACACGGTCCGTGCTGAAACAGACCTGGTCCTCGTCAGTTGTGGGTTTAGTTGGTGTCGGGATGACAACAGTCGTCGGTAGAGGTCGTGCTTCTCCGTAAGACGTTGAGTGAAAACTTTTAAAATGGCCGCGGCCCGTGACGTTCAATTGTCAGTTTTGTTTATGTTCGAGATGATGACGTGACAGAGCGTTGTGATCATGTCGCGTGCCGGGCTGTGTCTCTACATATCTGTGTGTAAAGTCACTTTTCTTTTTTCTTTCTTTCCTTTTTTGTCTTCATATCAGCCTGCAGCTTGTATACTAACAGCATCTTGATATCACCTGTATAAAAAAATCCTAAAGTTGTATTTTAAATCTCAGTCTCTATACAGCCGTCTAGTTTGGATGTGTTTTGCTAATACACTTTGACATATGAGGAAAATCATTTAATACAGCATATAGCTGATATAATAATATAATAATTTCTAGTTGAACTATAGGCTTCCCTTAAAATCATGTTCCATACATTTTAGCCATCTGATGCTACTTTATTCAGGTCTACAAGTGATATCTATGTAATGTTCTTAGACCTGACGTCAAAAAAGAGAAGATGTTTGTACAAAATCAGACTAAAACCTTCCAGTCATCGCATTTCACTCAACACTACTGTGCACTTTCCTCCGAAGACAGAGGATTGGGTGAAATCAAGTTCATATCTTATCAATTTACAGTCATGCCAGTATAACAGCTGATTAAACAATTTTATTTCATGACAACAAGGAAAAATTCCATATAAACTAAACAAGAGCAATGAATGAATCATCATTTGATTGTGAACATGTTGGAAATGAATTCAGAGAAAACACATATGGCTGGATTACAGTACTAAAATAACAACAGACACTATAAAAGAAGAAACAACACAATAAACGAGAACGTTTGCAAATAAGATAAATGGAATACATTGGAAGTCATTTGAAGTTAGTTTAGCATGTGAACGCAGCGCTCCACCCTCCCCTGGCACCACAAATTAATCCTCCACTTGTGGGACACACTGTCACTCACCAGTCTTCATTGATGAACTGCATCTGGGCATGAAGCTGAACTGTGTTTACTGTGGTTCCTGGTAGAAGTTATAATAACACAAAGAAGCCACACGGTGGGATTGTTCTTCAGGTAGCTGATGTCACCTGAGGGCTTTTCAGTTTACTCAACCATATTCACCACTTCATTGGCATTTGCCCAAATTTGACCCACCAACACTGACATATGTGGCTTATTTTATGTCTTCTTTACTACAACTGCAGTTTGATTTCATTGTTATTACTGTGATTTATTTTGCTTTTGCTTTTGACCAGGACCTGGGTGAAGAACAGATCAACCAAAACCAAGTAAATCATTTATTATTCATTTATTACACTTGAAATCATTATTGTTATTGTGATCTTGCCAATTAAACATTGGTTCTGACTCTATAAAATCACATTCCAGACACATTTCTTAGTAATTTCCAGGAAACACCTTAATAAATTACAGCTCTACGCAATTACATTTTAACTGTAGCCAAATTTCCTGGCTGAGAAAAGTAAATTGAACAGCAGGGAGAAGACTAAAGCATGTAAGATTGTGTGACATTTCCAAAGCGGTATAATCTGGCATGAACAAAACTCTTGAGGGGCTTGAGATTAAGGGTCTAATCAAAGTAAAGTCAGATGGGGTTATTTGGGTTGAATAAAAAAAACACCATCAACTTTCTTGGACGACATGTAGCTTATATTAGCATACCCTACAGGCTCTATAGGGATTTAGTTAGACTGATATCTTAGAGAACAGTGAAAGATTTCAGATTCATAAGAGTCACATTTAACAGGCTGCATCAAGAATTTGGAAACAGTCCATTCTACAGAGATCTCCATTTAGCAGTACCGAAGGAAGAGCATGATTCCTCTCATTTCAATACTTAAAACATTTCTGCTCATGGTGATAAGAGACTGCTAAAATAAAACGCAAAATGCTTATTTATGCCACTAAATGCCCGGTTTGAAATAATAAAATGCTGCAGCGTTTTTGGCTTGTGACAGAGCAAACAACACTCACTTTAAGTGATCTGAACGTCAAACAGAATAACATGCAAACAACAAAATGTGTTAAATGAATTCAGTTTATGAATGTTACAGATTTGTACATTGAAGCAGAAGAGTAGAGAGGTTAACCCAATGGAAGACCCCATGGAGAACCCGGTGGCCGTGCGCTCAGTTTATTTGCTTTCTAGGCGTGCTTGAAAGGCAACACTGAATCACCCACAGCGCCGTCCCCCGTACACAAATCCCCCCCCCCCCCGGCCGTTTATGAACTCTGAATGTGTCAGATCTGTTTTCTGTTTACACTATGTTTTTTTTAATGAGCGTGAACAAAGCATAACGACCCCAAACGAAAGGAAAAACAAATGCATGACTGGTTGACATCTTTTTTTTTAATGAAATTCTTTTTTTTTTAAATCTCAACGGCGTCTTTGGTTTCCTAAATACTTGCAGCAGTCATGACAATAGATGTCAAACGTTCTTGGCTTGTAGCAAATATTCCCGCTATATCCATTACTAAGTGCATGACCTTTTTCTGTCTAGCTTACAGTCCACTTAGGTGCACATGTCAAATTATACAAAAAAATCAGGTTTCTCATATTTTACATCAACAAATAAACAGGGGTAGGACAGGGACCATTCTTACAGAAACTGCTGATCCATCAGTCGAACTGTACAATAACACAAAATAAGCAATGTGTGGTTACAAAACTCAAGTCAGATGGTGTGGATTCAGAATTAAACATGAAAGAATGTGTATTCAAATGGGAATGTAAGGGGGGGGATGCGGTAAAATATTGACTGGGCTGACGTGGATACCAGGAATACCAGATAGAGATCTTTGAAACACATTTCCTTAAAGGCACACTATGCAGGATTTTCCTTAAAAAAAAAAAAAAAAGAGTGTATCAGAGCATACAAAAAAATATGCCTCTCAATCCCCACTAGAAGTGTCTGTTTTTTTGCAGAGACCCTGCCCTCTGCCTTTGTGTTCTCATTCTCATGGTAGTTAGCTGCGTTCAAGACGTTTTTGGGCGTCACCCTTTGGACAGTGGTATGTAACCTCCAGCCAATAAAAGCAAGCAGGGTGTGCGGTTGGAACTCTAGAAACATGGCGACCAGGTTACATTGCTGTCTCTGTCTCTCTGCTGTGCTCTCTGTAAGTCATAAAGAGCTGCAGGTCTGTGTGTCCGTTTGACTGAGGGCGAGACTCTGCTAACACAAAATTTGGAGGGTTGTGATGTGGGTGTGTTTATATGTACTTGTGAACGTAATTGCTGTGGAAAATTCTGAAAAAAAAAACTTTTTCTTCTCGGATTTGCTGCTTTGTTCTTTCTTTTGCCGCTCTCTCTCTTCATTCACCCTCTACAGCAGCTCTCTCTCTCCCACCTGCAGAGCCGGGGGCGGAGTTTCCGACTTTGAACGGTGTGTTTTACCGACAGCAACAACAAATCCTGCATAATATACCTTTAATTCAACAAGAGGTGGCTTGAGGATCAGAGAGTCAAATTAAGAATGAAATGTCACTGCAACAGGGAGATCACTGAAAAAAATCACAAAAATGCACAATTTAAACTTAACAAAAAAAACAGTTTTAAAAAAACAATAATTACAAAAATGTTTAACAAACAAACAAACATTTTCCTTTTCAGTACTGATTATTTCTTTAAATGTGAGATGTGAAAGAGGAGCTGACAATGATATGTTTTTGTACATTTCATATGAGCCAATGAGCTATGATTTGGCTCCTGATGAGATCTCATGTCTTTAGGTTCACTGCGCACACACAGTCCCCCTTTATCGCACTGTGAGACACAAGTGTATGTACAGGATGTGTTTGTGTGTGTTGCCTACTGTCGACAGGGACAAACAGAGTGACACGCAGAGGTTACCGAGCCCTGCGGCGGACACACATGTTCGGCCTGCGTGAGGCCATGAAGCCGTTTTTGCAGAAGCACTTGTACGAGCCGGCAGTGTTGACGCAGCGAGCGTTCCGACACGGGCTGCCGTGGGCTCCTGGTTCTGCACACTCATCGATGTCTGAAAGAAACAAACACAAGCACTTATTAACATGTAATGTAAAATGTAAAAAAGGAAATAAAACGTCACTCAAGCTCCCACACTAAGTCAGTCCATATACCTCTGTTTGCTACATAGTTGGGTCCAATTACTTTGAAATTCAGCCAGTTACTGACTAAATATAATGACTATTTTTGTAATGAGAAACATAATCCAGCAGATTACAAAAAGTGTATCCTGAATAATTTTGGATTGCTCTTGGATTATTTCATTTTGAAACATCAATAATATTTCACATGAAGCTAAAAAAAAAAAAATGGATGCAGCCACAACAGTTGGCCACAATACATTTTCCAAAATAAAATGCAAGTTGAACAGTCAGCACTTACAGTTGGTCAAATCAAACCTTAACAAAAACAATATAAGGGCACATGGAGCTCTTTTAACCAGAAGGGAGCACTTCCATTTCATTCAATTTTGTATGTAAATAAAAAGCAATAAAAACTCAATTA